>NW_024070202.1:47876835-47980420 GCF_014754425.2 Oryx dammah | reverse complement strand
CCAAACAAATATAGCCTATATAATCAACCACAGACATTCTTTGAACAGATTGTATTCAGATACTCTTCCATGCCTTTATGCTATTCACTTTGCCCATAATACCATGTGCTCATTCATTCATTTATTCAGGAACAAATTCATTGATTCATTCACCAATTGTGATTGATTTTTTATCGAAACATAGTTGATTTACAGTGATTCAGGTATACAGTAAAGTGATTCAATTATATGTATATTCAATGTAGTTCCCAGTGCTCTATGATAGTTATGTATCTGTTAACCCCAAACTCCTAATTTATCCCTCCTTTATCCTCTTTTCCCCTTTGGTAGCCATAAGTTTGTTCTCTGCATCTGTGAATCTATTTCTGTTTTGTTGTTGTTCAATCACTCACTCGTATCCAACTCTTTGTAACCCTATGGACTGCAGCACACCAGGATTCCCTGTCCTTCAGTATCTCCCAGAGTTTGCTCAAACTTATGTCCATTGAGTTAATGATGCCATCCAACTATCTCATCCTCTCACCCACTTCCCCTCCCGCGCTCAATCTTTCCCAGCATCAGAGTCTTTTCCAATGAGTCGGCTCTTCACATCAGAGGGCCAAAGAACTGGAGCTTCAGCAGCAGTCCTTCCAATGAGGATTCAGGGTTGATTTACTTTAGGATTGACTGGTTTGCTCCAAGGGGCTCTCAAGAGTCTTCTCCAGCACCACAGTTCAAAAGCATCAATTTTGTTTTGTAAATAAGTTCATTTGTATCATTTTTTTATATTCCACATATAAGTGATAGCATATGATATTTGTCTGTCTGATTTTCTCTGATTTCTTTAAATTTGCCAGTTTGCTGATTGCCAGTTATGTCCCAGGCACTGTGCTAGGCACTGGGGATATTGTGATGAACAAAACAGACATGGTCCCTGTGCTCTTGGAGGAGAGACAATAAACAAGTAGAAATATTTGCTTACACGTTGTGATAAGTGCCAAGAAGAATTTTTGCTGGCAGAGAAAACACTAGATGGCACTGACTGTAGAGAGAGCGGTTAAGAGAAGCCTCCTAGGTACCTCTCCTGAGAAGCATTTCCTCACCAGCCCACACACCCACCCCACTCACTTACTGATCTCTGCTCCAAAGTCATTTGCTTCTACTTTTGACTTGACACCTCTCTTTGGTTGTTGGTTTCTGAGGCCAAAACTCTGTTTCTGTATTAGTTCTCAGTGCAAGGAGGAGAGAGGGGAAAACACATGGGGTTTGGGAATCCAAAGGCCCGACTATAAATTACAGTCTTCCACGTGAATTCTGGAATGCTTAGCAAGTCACCTGATTTTTTTATTTTAGCCTGGGTTTCTTAGAAGCAGAGCTGGATGTATAAAAGCCTGTGTACAGGTTGTTCATTTGGGAAGAAGCCCCAGGGAGAAGTGAAGGGTGGAAAGTGAAATGGGGAAAAGAGGGAGAGCCAGCCCAAGTATGCCTGGCTGAGTGGGCCACCTCTACAGACACTGGGCCTGTGAGCCCTGGAAGGAGGAGCCCTGGGAAATTGGTCTTAGGTGACTGAGGCAAGCTTTTATCTGCTGGCCCACACCTCCCTTCCTACTGATGAAGGGAGCCCACATGAGGACAGACACCTCTCCATTCCTGTTTCACAATATATGAGCTTCCAGTAGATGCCATGGGCCCATCATCCGGGGTGTCAGAGACAGCCCAGGGCAGGAAGCAGCAGTGCAGGCCCAAGACCAGATGCTGGCCAGCTGTACCCGCGTGGAGCCGGGCAGTCCTTGTGTACAGCTAGTTCACGAGGTAGTGACTGGAGGAAGAGAGGTGAGAAGGGTTTAAGTTGAAGCATCTGATACCCTCATCTAGAAAACAGTCACAGCAATAAAAATGCCTGCCTCTTAGGTGTGTGAGAGATAAAGGAGATGCTCCGAGTGAAATGGTCTGTAACCTGCAGACATCATACAAACACTGACCACTACTGCCCTTACAATGAACTCTATTTATACCCTCAAGAAAGTGCCTGACATACGATTAAACAAAAATCAAATGAGAGTCAGGTGAATAAGTAAAGGAAGTGAGGGAGCATAAGTAGACATGTCCCAGGATCTTTACCAAAGGTTCCTACCTGTGTGAAATGAAGACATACATTTCATTCAGTCCAGGTCCCTTCCATATTCAGTTAGATTAGAATGAAGTAAATGGTGGCAGGAGAGACATTTTGAAAGTAGCTTACTTGAAAAATGCATTAAGGCCATGCCCTTGGGAGAAGAGACCTGGAAAAGGTTTATTTGCCTATAAATGCAGCCCCATAAATGGGCTTAATTTTCTTTGACTTTGTCTTCAGGTCAGTTCAGTCGCTCAGTCTTGTCTAACTCTTTTCAACCACATGGACTGCAGCACGCCAGGCCTCCCAGTCCATCACCAACTCCCAGAGTTTACTCACACTCACATCCATTGAGTTGTTGATGCCATCCAACCATCTCATCCTCTGTCATCCCCTTCTCCTCCCGCCTTCAATCGTCCCAGCATCAGGGTCTTTTCACATGAGTCAGCTCTTTGCACCAGGTGGCCAAAGTATTGGAATTTCAGCTTCAGCATCAGTATTTCCAATGAATATTCAGGACTGATTTCCTTTAGGATGGACTGGTTGGATCTCCTTGCTGTCTAAGGGATGCTCAAGAGTCTTCTCCAACACCACAATTCAAAAGCATCAATTCTTTGGCTCTCAGCTTTCTTTATAGTCACATCCATACATGACTACTGGAAAAACCATAGCCTTGACTAGACGGACCTTTGTTGGCAAAGTACCGTCTCTGCTTTTTAATATGCTATCTAGGTTGCTCATAACTTTTCTTCCAAGGAGTAAGTGTCTTTTAATTTCATGGCCGCAGTCACCATCTGCAGTGATTTTGGAGCCCCAAAAAATAAAGTCTGACACTGTTTCCACTGTTTCCCCATCTATTTCCCATGGAGTGTTGGGACCGGATGCCATGATCTTCATTTTCTGAATGTTGAACTTTAAGCCAACTTTTTCACTCTCCTCTTTCACTTTCATCAAGAGGCTTTTTATTTCCTCTTCACTTTCTGCCATAAGGGTGGTGTCACCTCCATATCTGAGGTTATTGATATTTCTCCCAGCAATCTTGATTCCAGCTTGTGTTTCTTCCAGCCCAGCGTTTCTCATGATGTACTCTGCATAGAAGTTAAATAAGCAGGGTGACAAGATACAGCCTTGACGTACTCCTTTTCCTGTTTGGAACCAGTCTGTTGTTCCAGGTCCAGTACTAACTGTTGCTTTCTGACCTGCATACAGATTTCTCAAGAGGCAGGTCAGGAGGTCTGGTATTCCCATCTCTTTCAGAACTTTCCACGGTTTATTGTGATCCACACAGTCAAAAGCTTTGGCATAGTCAATTAAGCAGAAATAGATGTGTTTCTGGAACTCTCTTACTCTTTTGATGATCCACAGATGTTAGTAATTTGATCTCTGGTTCCTCTGCCTTTTCTAAAACTTGAACATTTGGAAGTTCAGGGTTCACATATTGCTGAAGCCTGGCTTGGAGAATTTGGAGCATTACTTTACTAGCATGTGAGAAGAGTGCAATTGTGTGGTAATTTGAGCATTCTTTGGTATTGCCTTTCTTTGGGATTGGAATGAAAACTGACCTTTTTCAGTCCTGTGCCCACTGCTGAGTTTTCCAAACTTGCTGGCATATTGAGTGCAGCACTTTCACAGCGTCATCTTTCAGGATTTGAAATAGCTCAACTGGAATTCCATCACCTCCACTAGCTTTGCTCTTAATGATGCTTGCTAAGGTCCACTTGACTTCACATTCCAGGATGTCTGGCTCTAGGTGAGTGATCACACCATTGTGATTATCTGGGTTGTGAAGATCTTTTTTGTACAATTCTTCTGTGTACTCTTGCCACCTCTTCTTAATATCTTCTTCTTCTGTTAGGTCCATACCTTTTCTGTCCTTTATTGAGCCCATTTTTGCATGAAATGTTCCCTTGTTATCTCTGATTTTCTTGAAGAGATCTCTAGTCTTTCCCATTCTATTGTTTTCCTCTAATTCTTTGCACTGATCACTGAGGAGTGCTTTTTTAAGTCTCTCCTTGCTATTGTTTGGAACTCTGCATTTAAATAGGTATATCTTTCCTTTTCTCCTTTGCTTTTCACTTCGCTTTGTCTTCTCTTTCTCTTTTGTCCTTTGTCTTTCTCTTTGTCTTTTGCTTTCTCTTTTGACTTTGTCTAATATCTGACAAAATTCTCAAAGAGAATTTAGGTAAGAAACCATTTGAAACTATGTAGAAGATAGAGTTCTCTGTGTCTTAGAAGCTTATAAACCATGCAGAAGGCAGAAGAAGGCAAATGGCATTCAGTCATAGACTATAAAGCAGGGCTAGCATGTTGCTATGGTCAGTAGTCACACATGATAACCGTTATGTGGATTGAAATCAGGCAGCATCAACCTGGGAAGGTTTCATTTCGTTGCAACTTACTTTGGTTCAGTTAGCACTTGAAGACCCAATAATAGTCAGAACCTGGACTGTGCTGGGGCAGTGGGACTCTGAGTGGTGAGGGCAACAGATAAGAAAATGAACAGTGAGGGACTTCCCTGGTAGTCCATTGGTTAAGACAATGTGCTTCCAAGCAGAGGGTGTGGGTTCAATTCCTGGTCAAGGAAATAAGATCCCACATGCTGTGTGCCATGGCCAAAAAATTAAAATAATAAATATAAATAAACAGAGCAAGTGTCAGAAATGCAATCAAGAGAGCCACACAGAGTAAGGGATGCAGAGAATAGGTATAAACAAAGGACACCTAACTCAGCTCACAGGGGAAGCAAGGAAGGACCAAGACAGTTTTCCAAAAAGAAGAGATAACTCCTGTAAGGCTGGATGCAGAAGCAGTTGGATGGTACAAAGGGAAGAGAGAGTGTTAGGCAGGAAGAATAGCCCAGATGAAGGCCTGGGGGTGGGAGGGAACCTGGTGCTTTGAAGGAATTGCAAGAACGTCAGTGTTTTCAGGGAGCCTGCATGGATGTGGTGGGTGGTGAGGCTGCAGCTGCAGGACCTGGTGAGGACAGGATCATAAGGAGTCTTCCATGTCAAACTAATACATTTGAGCTGCCTAAGGGGAAAGGCAAGCCATGGAAGGACTTTGAGTGGTAGGATGACATGATCCCATCAGTGCTCTTCAAGACACCTCTGACCATGGTATGAGAAAGTGGGAGACAGAGTGGGTTTGGTTACATGTGGGAGCAGGGAGCTGGGTTTGGAAATGATTGTGGTGGTCAGTCTGGGGAGAGGTGGTAATGACCAGTGACGGTAGAGTAGGGACAGAACAGTGACTTAGTGATGGGTTTCCGGGGGTGGGGTGGGGGGAAACCAACATGGTGATCACCATTTCTTTGGATGTGGAAAGTGGAGGAGCAGGGGGAATCAGAATGAATCCCCAGTTCCTGCCTCAGGTGACTCAGTGGATGTTTGTGCCATTTGGTAAAGAGAAGAAAGAGGTTTGTTTAATTCAATACTTCTAGCAGAACTAGAAGAAGAGTAAAGTTGGAGGAGATATCTACTTGGAAAATGTTGTATTTTTCTCTAATTGTTTTTGGAACATGGGGTCCTTTTGTAATATTTTTGCCCTTGAAAAGGGGTAAAACCCTCAAAGGCTCTGAGGGCTCCTATAGATGGTTGAGTAAGCCATGCCAGCAAAAGGGCATTGGGTCAAGGGAGTGAGTGGGGCTGAAATGTGGTTCACACTTGCTCCTTTGGTGTCGCTGGCCAGGGCTGCATCTGGCCAGCTGGTAATGACACCATGCTGGATATTTCCATGGGCCTCTCCTGATCCAGTCTCCATGCTTCACCCTCCTGTGGGCCCTAGATGGCTGGCCTGTGTCGACTGCATTTCTCACCCTGGGTTTCCTAGCAGGAGGCCCTGGCAGGGGATCAAACAGAGTAATGTTTGTCTCTGCTCCCTCCTTACTGGGTGATCTCTCTCCCTTTACTGAGGGGCACGGCTCCCATGGCATCAGTTCCTGTTGGGTTTGAGCTCAGGGTTTTCTCCTATTCCTCAGGGTTGGGCTGTTAATGCCTCTACACTGTTCTGTCTCCAGGATGCTGTGTTATTCCTTGTGGGTTTCTCTAAGTCCCACCCACACCTTTGAAAATGGGGCCTCCCTTACACTCTCCTTGGTATTCAGTTTGAGGTTTTCTGCTGGAACCAGGACTGCTTGGAATATTTTTCTAATTAATGCAGAGCAACATCTCCATTTACTTAATCATGCACCTGTGGAGCTGTGATACTCATACGGACCCCTGTTTCTCATTCTTACAAAGATGGTGTGTTAGCAAGGAGGCCCTTTAGGTTCTCAAACTCAGCCAGCCTTAATCCATAGGTACTAGAATAAATTTTCAGTCTGACCCAAATTTTTGAGTCAGAAAGGAAGATGAAAGATAGTAGTTGTCTGAGTCCATTTGAGCTGCTGCAACAAAGTACCAGAGCCTGGGCCTTATCAGTTCAGCTGCTCAGTCGTGTCCAACTCTCTGTGACCCCATAGACTGCAACACGGCAGGCTTCCCTGTCCATCACCAACTCCCAGAGCTTGCTCAAACTCCTGTCCGTTGAGTTGGTGATGCCATCCAACCATCTCATCCTCTGTCATCCCCTTCTCCTCCTGCCCTCAGTCTTTTCCCAGCATCAGGGTCTTTCCCAATGAGTCAGTTCTTCACATCAGGTGGCCAAAGTATTTGCGCTTCAGCTTCAACATCAGTCCTTCCAATGAATATTCAGGACTGGTTTCCTTTAGGATTGACTGGTTTGATCTTGCTGTCCAAGGGATTCTCAAGAGTCTTCTCCAATACCACAGTTCAAAAACGTCAATTCTTTGGTGCTCAGCTTTCTTTATGGTCCAACTCTCACACCCATACTACTGAAAAACCTAGCTTTGACTAAAGGACCTTTGTCAGCAAAGGTTGGCTTTATAAACTACAGAAATTTATTTTTCACAGTCCTGGTGGCTGGAAGTCCAAGATCAGAGTACCAGTGTAGTTGAGTTCTGGTGAAGGCCCTCTTCCTGGTTCATAACTAGCATCTTCTCACTGTGTTCTGTCTTGGTGGAGAGGACCTAGGGTCTCTGTGGCCATCTTTGGTAAGGGCCCTAATCCTATTCTTGCAAATGTGAGGCAACAAGTCAGAGGAGCTAAGGAATCTGTAGGCTTGTTCTCTGTCCTCTCTGTACTCAGAACCCACCCCCAGGACTGAGAAAGAGGGACCTGTTGGTTCCTATTCTTCCTCTGGCCCTTTCCAAGCTTTGCGTGTGGGGCACTGTGCTCATTTAGGATTGCTGAGCTATAGGCAGTGTTAAAGAGGCTCTGGAATCTCAAATTTACTGCCTGACTATCTGGACTCTTTATTCCAGGAAGTTAGAAATCTTCCAAGCAGCTTATCTGAAATTAAGCTTTAAAAAGATCATTGCAGTTTGATATTTTAGTGAAATCCTAAGTACCAGGGCTCTCTTACCAAAGTAATCAATCAGCAAGGAATCAATCTTATTCTGTTTGTCTGCCTTCCCAGGCATTCTCTAACATCCTATGAGGCAGGAGTGAGCAAAATGCCTTACTAAGCCTTAGGCAGCTCTAGTCCTCTGAACTGCTTATGTTTTTCTACCCCAAGCTAACGATGCTTGTACTGAAGTGGTGGGATCTCCCCTAACCTCTTCCCTTGCCTTCCTCACTCCACCATGGTTGAATGACAGGGTTTAGAATTTGGATTAAGACTTTGCTCTCCCTTGTTCCTTCCCCTTTTATTGATTAATGTATTAATTATTTGTTCATTGATTTGTATCTGAAGTCTGAACCTTAGCTAGCTAGCACCCCTCCTGCCACTAGGATTTAGATTTACATCTGGGAGTGCTTAGCTGATTTGTGAGTGAGCCCAGCTTGCCTCTATGTATCTGAAGGACAGGAACCTCCTAGGAAAGCCTTAGTCCAGAGGACTAGAAAGTGGAGGATACCTACTGGGTTCAGTTGCAGTGAATCAACAGTGGGCTGGGGCTTGGAGGTGGTCCTGGTGGGATTTTGGAAACAGCAAAGCTCTTGTCACTCAGGTGTCTTCTGATGTAGCAGGCAAGGACTTGTGCCTGAGTCCTTAGGTGACAGTATTAGTAAAAGAGCAAATCAAAACTAAACTAGCTCTTCACTCCAGCATCCTAAGGTTACAGAGAGCAGCAGTAGCAGCAGCAACAGCAGCCAAGGGCCAGGCAGCTGTTAGCATCCTTATACTGGGCACAGGCAGGCACCAGCTTGGAGGGGATGCCTCACGTGGCCACTTTTGGTATCAGCAGCAATGGAGACATCAGCCCAGTAAGAACAGGTGAGGAAGAAAGTGGCAGGTGCCACACGTAACTACAGGGTCCCTGTGCTTGGTATCTATGTGATAATCACTGAGGAATCCCAGATTTGGGGGGATCAACTTGATGGGCAGATGGGGCATTAGAGCGGCCACAGAGTGTGTTGCAGTAAATCCTGAGAACCTTGGTTTGTGTGTCTTTTAAATTAAGATCCTATTTCACTCCAAGTAGTGGAGTTTGGGGGACACATTCCTTAAATCCAATTTAGTTCCAAACAGAATTTGCAGGAGCTTTAGATGAAAGCCTGGGATAAAAACTTCAAAACAAAACAAAACAATACAAAACAGGCAGCTGTGTAAACAGGGCCCATACCTGCCTGGGAGGGACATGCACATGTGCGTGCACACACACACACACACACATCTTCCTCTCTATGGAAAGGTCTGGGAAATTGCCAACTGACCGGTGGTCCCTTTTGGCCAATTAGAAATTCTGAACTGCTGTAATTAGAATATCTCCAAGAATTTCTGAGGCCCTCAGAGTGTCACAGAAAGTTCAAGCTGAAGGCATTCAGCTCAGAAGAGGGCAGGGAGGGAACATGAAACAATGGAGGGTCACAGGCAAGACAGTAGAAAGATTTGAGGGCAGAAACTAGCTTCCATATTTGCGACACAATAGAGACTTGCCTGGGAAAAAGAAAGAACAACATTTATTAAGCACCTAATTCATGTCTAATTCTGTGCTTTCCTGCATACCTCATCTCATCTCATCCTCATGTAGCTCTGAGATAGGAGCAAGGCTTAGATGGAGCAGATAGTTTATCCAGGGTGACCTGGGCAGTAAAACAGAACCAGGACTTGAAATCCAGGTCTTCAAGGACACACAGTCCAGCCCACCCTAATGCCCACCCTAGATGCACATGCACCTATGTATATTTCCACAAAGGCAACAGCTAGTAAGTTCTAGGCTCTGTCCTAAGTGCTTGACAAATATTAACTCCTTTAATACTCACAATAACCCTAGGACACACATATCATCATCATTCCTAGGTCCCAGGAAGCAGAGAGAGATCACTCAGCTTGCTGAGACCCCAAACCTAGTGGCAGACATGGCAGAGCCGGCAGCCTAGCTAAGAGCCTGTTCTTCTCAGTATCCCTCCAGGTTATCTCTATGTGAAGGGTAGGGCATCTACTGAATGCTTACTCTAGGCCAGCCCCGTTGGGACTGTCTTGAGTGCTTTGAATTTATTACCTGGTTTGGTTCACATGGCCGGAGTGCACAGACAGTGAAGGCCCCTGATGACCACATAGGCGTGCACGCTCAGTCATATCCAACGTTTTGCAACCACATGGACTGTAGCCAGCCAGGCTCCTCTGTCCATGGCATTTTCTAGGCAAAAAATACTGGAGTGGGTTGCCCTTTCCTTCTCCACGGAATCTTCCTGATCCAGGGGTCAAACCCACGTCTCTTGCTGTCGTGCATTGGCAGCAGATTCTTTACCAGCTGGGCCACCAGGGAAGCCCACATAGTACGGTGGCTAAATTCCAAGTGCGGACTCTGGAGTCAGACACTTACTTGTTAAATGACCTTGGGTAGATGCTTTAATCTTTCAGTGGTTCTTTCATCACCTCTAAAGCGAGAGTCATCATGGTTTTGGCTTCAGATTTGAGATAAAGATTACTTGAATTTTGTTTCGTTTTGTTTTATTTATTTATTTGGCTGCACCAGTCTTAGCTGCAACATGCAAGATCTTTGATCTTTGTTGCGGCATGCAGAATCTATGTCCCTGTCCAGGGATTGAACCTGGGCCCCCTGCATTGGGAGCTCAGAATCTTAGCCACTGGGCCACCAGGCAAGTCCCTGATTGAGTTATTTTATGCCACATGTTTAGCATAGTGTCTAGCCAGTAGAAAGTGCTAGAGTACTTTTTAAGGCGAGCAAAAGAACTGGCACGAAACTCGCAGGACTGGAAGGAGTCCTGGTGAAATTCTGTGGCTGGTGCTCAAGCGTCCAGGTCAGCATCCACACGTACTGAGGCTGTGATTTCTATGTTCTACAAGGTCCTACCAGCTGTCCTTTGGCAGGTCAGATCTCATAAGGGCACTGGCTGGCCATTGCTATTTTAAGCCAGTGAAATGGATTCCCTCTAACCTAAGAAATAAGCTAAAAGCAGAAATGAGAAGTAACTAGGAAGCCACAGGATACCAAGGAAACTTGTCCATTCAGGACCAGAGAGTCTGTCCTGGATAAGTGCTTGGACTCTGCCATCCTTGAAACAGAGCCTCAGCTGCCTGGAGGTTAATCAACATTCCAGGGCTATTTGACATGGCGGGAAATAATAAATGACTCTGTGATATCAACCTAACTGCTTAGCCTCAAGGCCAGGATAGTGCTTGCGGGGCTCTCCCGGCAACCTGGAGGCTGGTAGCAGTGGATTGATACACTGCTGATATAAGCAGTCACTAGCCCCACTCACCTCTGTGCCCTCTCTCCAGCCTGGCCATTTGCCCCACTTTGGAAGCCCTGATGTTCTGGGAAATTCATCCAGTAGGGTTGGAATGTGTGGGCAGAGCTGGTCCATGGCACTTGGGTCCTGGTTGCAGAGGAAATGGCTGCTTAGATGTGCTGAGATGAAGCAGCATAGGAAGCTAGAGTAGGAGGCTGAAGGAGCTGTGATGAAGGTCCATCTTCCATGTTCCATGAGGCTAAGAAGCTTCCTGCCTTCCACACACCTTCTGAGCTTTATTTATGCACATTGTATCCTTTACTGGTTGGGACTCTTCTCCCCATTTTATAAGTGAAGGAATCATGGCCTAGAAATATTGAGTAAGTGCGTGCCACAGCAAGGAAACAGGTCTGGAAGGATGGCCAGAGAGGTGGGGAAGGCGAGAGTAGGGAGGCGCTCATCTGTTTTATCTTTATCACAGAGCAAAGGATCACCATTGCAGTTTTAAGCACAGACAGGGCAAAATTAGACTTGCATTTTGAAGAGAGGAGGCTCTGGCTGCTGAGTGGAGAACGAACTGAATGAAGGGAGCCGAGTTCTGAGTTGGAGGCTGTGGTCTAGGTGAGAGGCAATGCTGGACTCACCTGGTGGTGATGGAATGTGGATGGAACCCAAAGAGATGTGAAAAGCTAGTGCCTGCCTGCTTTTGAGGGGGCCTTGGCAAATAAATGCATCTCCTTCTAGCAAGTTTTCCATAGAAGAAACATTCAAAAGCCGCACAGTTAAGACAAAGGAAGAAATCTCAGATCCCATGCTTGCTAAAGAACAAAACTTGAAGCTTCCCAGGAATTACCAGAAAGGGATTGATGCTCTATTTGCAAACTTTTCACAAATATAGTCCAGACAGTGAGCAACTAAGATTATTGTGTGGTTGGAAACACTTGGAAAGAAATTAAGCTGGGAGTTCTGAGAGTCTCAGCACCTTCCAGATCCTTCCGTGTCCAGCATCCTTAAGGGCCTGGGCCACAGGAGCCATGTCTTATAAGAGACAATGCCAACTCCTCCCCCAATTCTGCGGGTCTGTGCTTTTCATCCCTTCTATTCCCAGAATTTTAGCATCATCTATGGCAAAGTAAATGGGAAAAAAAAGTCAGTAATTGATTTATGGGGAAAGAATAAGAAAGCTATATGGAGAGTTTGGCTGAGGGTCCAGTGAGGAACCCTGACAACCACCTGGTACTAGGCATTGATGTGTATAAACAAAGACATTCTTGGGAAGCATAGAGCATGACATGTAGCAGCTAAGAGAAGCAAGCCCTAATTATATAGCGATTTCCCATTAAGGAAGTAGAAGAATCATAAATGGAGAAGTGGGTGTGACCCCAGGCATTTTATTGCTGAAGGCCCCATAACTTTCACAGAGCTAAGTCAGACTCCAGGACAAGGGCTGGGGCCTATGGTCACTCTCTTTTGTTGAATGAATGAGTGAATGAATGAATGAATGAGGACCCTAGACTTCCAATAGAGGCTTGCTTCAGCCACATGCATTCCTGTTCACTCATCTGGAATGCTGGCCCGACAAGTTATGTGGCTGAATCCCTGAATTAGCCTATCAGAAACTCTGGCCTACATTACTTGACTTCATTTTCCTTGAAGCATTTATCATTATTTGAATTTTTTAAGTTGCTTGTTTACTCATCTATCATTGGTCATACATCCTTGAGGTCAGAGGTCATCCTTGAGGTCATTGTTTGAAACAATGTCCCTGGGCCTATGTGTAGAATGAATGCCCAAAGTTGATAAATCAATGATTTGAAACCTTGTAAATACTGTGACATAAAAGTCACCAGCTGGAAGATGGGCAATTGAGACTAATAGTTCACTCAGTGTTTATTGTGTGAACCAACTAATTACATCACATTTTTTGGTCAGCTAATTAGAATATCTCACAGATTGACACAAATGAATATTTATAAAACAAACGTAAGGCACAAAATATCAGTGTCAATGAAGTAACATGAGCATGTAAGTCCGCTAACAGAATAAGCTGTATTAGAACACTCAGTAATACCATTGCAAAAAAATAGCTTTAATATAAATATTTAACCAAAAGTGTGAACTAAACATTTGTTACTTCATTTGTAGGAAGATAAATCCCTGCTTCTGCTGAGTGTTTCTAAGTTTCCAAACAACTGCTTGAAGTTTCCAGTAACCTGAATAATTTATTTTAAAAATTTTTATTTATTGGAATATAGTTGATTTCCAGTGTTGTGTTAGTTTCTGCTGTACAGTCAAGTAAATTGGTTATACTTATACATATACATATACATCCAGTCCTTTTTTAGATTCTTTTCCCAAACAGGTCATTACAAAGTATTGAGTCGAGTTCAATGTGCTCTACAGTAGGTCCTTATTAGTTTATATATAGTAGTGTGTCTTTGTCAGTCCGAATCTTCCATTTTATCCTTCCCCTCTCCTTTTCCATCTGGTAACCATAAGTTTGTTTTCTACATCTGTGACTCTATTTCTGTTTTGTAAACAAGCTCATTTGTATAGATTTTTTAGATTCTACATACAAAGGATATCATATGATATTTGTCTTTCTCTGTTTGACTTAATTCACTTAATACGACAGTCTGTAGGTCCAACCCTGTTGCTGCAAATGACATTATTTCATCCTTTTTTATGGCTGAATAATATTCCTTTGTATATATGTACCACATCTCCTTTATGTATTCATCTGTTGATGGATATTGTGGTTGCTTCCACATCTCGGCTATTGTAAATAGTGCTTCTATGAAAATTGGGTTGCATGTATTTTTTTTTAATTAGCATTTTCTTTGGATATATGCCCAGGAGTGGGATTGCTGGATAATATAGTAGTTCTATTTTCAGTTTTTTAAGGAACCTCCATACAATTCTCCATAATAATTGTACTATTTTACATTCCCACCAATGGTGTCAGAGGGTTCTCTTTCCTCCATATCCTCTCCAGAATTCCAAACAATTTAAATAGAGCATTTTTTGAGTGCACAGTCATTGTAAGATGTCAGTATTATGATTGAGATTAAGGCCCAGCCTCCTAGAAAACAAAGCCACAGTGAGAGAACTCCAGTTTGTCACATCCAAGGAATAAACCAAACAACCACTGCTTAAGAATGAGATTAGGCCCCAGAATGTTCAGGTCCTTTTCCCTTCCCCATTCAATACCCCAGAGATGAGGATGCTCCAGAGATATCAAGTTGCAGGTCCTCAGGGCCATGGTGAACTTGTCTTCTTTTGAAGTGTGCCCAGGAGAGGACCAAATACAAATGACGCATATTAAATGCTATTTGGTTAAGATGCTGAGGAGACTGGCAGACACTTTGTGTTGGTCAGGTTGTTATTCAGCCATGTTAAATAACCATTGGAGGAAGCCCAGCAAAACTGAATGGCTCAGCAACAACTCCCCCCCCCACCCCAGCCGCCCCCGCCCCCCCCGGCCCCCCCCCAATCTTTGCAACTGCCTACAGGCACTGGAGCTGTTGTGCAAGAGGCACATCTGGTTAAGAGCATCTGAATGAAATTTCAGTCTGCTAATCTGTGTTTTTTAAACTTCTCATTAGCAATTTGCTCTTACCTGGAGGCTAGTCAGGATAAAAATGAAGATCAAAGAGACACAGGCTTGTGGCTCTGCTAATATTTCATTGTTTTTTCTTCTTCCTGTTACTCTTCAGGCTGAAAAAAAAAATAGGAGTGGGGAGGTGAGTTTGCATCTTGCTGCCTGTTGCTAGGCAGAAAAAAAGGGTTTTCTGCACAGGGAAGAAAGTCTAGAAAACCCTTGGGTCTTTGAATGAGAGAGCAACAATGCTTGGTCTTCATGCCACTTTGGAGCAGAAATTATCTGATGAGCTGACCCATCTTTGGATTCCTATTTCAAGTTTATCCACTTATTGAGTGTGGCCCCAAAGTCGATCAGTGATGATCAGAGCTATGCGATCCTCCACCAACCCTAGCTTTCCTATTTACCTGTTAGATACCCCTCTACTTTCTCTTTTCTTGGGCCCCTGCCTGGAAATGTGAGTCTTTGCACTGTTAGGGATGATTTTTCTGAATATTCATGTTAAGATCTTTCATGGTCAAGATCCTTCAGCTTCAGATCTTTATGATTTTCCTAATGCTATCTCTGCTATCTTAGAAGACTTGTAAGTGTAAACTTATTCTTATTTCATTCATTCACACAAACATATGGGGGGAAAAAAAACTGCTTTCCTATTTTGTAATGGTCCCTCAGGACAATAGCTCTGATTCTGGGGACTCACCAAATTGTCATGAATAAACAGGATTAGGCTAATGGGAATTTCACATCATAGGACCTCTCTCTACGTTGGGATTGATACTGCAATCAAAGATCACTAATAAATGGTCATAGGCACTTTCATACGAGCACACAACAAAGTTGAAAACTGCCCCAAGACCCCTTTAAAGCAGCTGTTTAGGGGTCTGGCTTCTGGTAATGGTGAATTAATTGAATTTGCTGGGCAAAACTTCCTGCAGATAAAACTATAAAATCTGAACAAAGTATTTTAAAAAACACTGTTTAAAGGCACTGGAAAGTGGTCAAAGCAAATGGGAACCAAGAGATGCAGTCTTGAAAGATCACAAGTGCAACAGATAAAAATAGAATTGTAAGGTTTTGGGGTTTTTGTTTGTTTGTTTGTTTTTGGTCTGAAGTCACTACCCAATATCCATAGTTCCAGTGGCAGAAAACTACAATCTTACTGGCTTGAAGTGCCACAGAAAGAAGTTCAGTGTTGACAGAACAAATTTAGGGTGAAAGGGAGAGAAATCCTGAAAGTGATGAACCACAGAAGTGGGGAGACCCAAAATCTGAGTGTAAATTCTGCCCACATCCTTAGTGACTGCTAAATCAGACAAGCACAGGGGAAACCTCAGGGACTCCTAAAAAATAATTATAGTATTATAATAATATTCTAAATAAAGACAAAACTGCACTGAGTCAGTTTGCAAAACTGCTGCGTTTTAGATTTAGCACCTTCTCCTATACTCTTCTAATATTAGTGGAGAGAGCTCAAGTCAGACCAGCAAAGGAGCTGAAAAATCTAGTACAAACTCTACCCAAATTCTTTACTAACCACTGACCTACACAGACTGAGGGAAGATCTCTGGGAAGCAGGCTAAAAATCAATGACTTAAAGCAGAAAGAACTAAACAGAGATAGCAGCTGCACAATGTAAGGGTAAATAGTTTGAGTCTAGGCAGACAAACAACTATGAAATCTGTCCTCAGAAGAACACAGCAGATTACAGAGTTGCTAAATTGTAATATTTAGTTATTCAAGGACTATAGCTAAATCAGCTGTTTGAGGGAAATTTATAGCTTTAAATATTTATATTAGAAAAAAAGTCTGAAGGTAATAATCTAAGCTTCCATCTTAAGAAGTTTCTGCTGTTGTAGCATGAAAGTAACCATAAACAATACATTTTTTAAAATGGACACAGCTGTGTTCCTGTAATATTTTATTTATAAATACAGGTGTAGGTTGGATTGGCCCCATGGGAAATAGTTTGCTGACCTCCGGCCTAGAGTAACTAATGTTAATGATAGAAGCTGCAGAGTTATTTAAGTATTCAGTAAAGAGAGCAATGTTTTGTTTGTTTTTTTCCTGTAATGCCAACATGGATTCCATTTGTCTTCAGTAAGAAGGGAGACCTGTCCAGGAATCCCCTGGAAGTTCAGTGATTAAGATTTTGTGCTTCTGCAGGGGGCAAGGTTCGATGCCTGCTCAGGGAACTAAGATCCCACAAGTCATGCGGCACATCTAAGAGGAAAAAATGTTTTAAAAAGAAGGGAGATTGTCCAGCCCGAGGTCAGTGAATTGGGAGATTACTAATAATGATAATACTTAAAGGCTTAAATACTTAAATACTCAAGTATTTAGCAATTATGCCCTTCTCCCTCCAAAATGAGAACTTGATCCTTCCTGTCATGCCATGAAGGTTAAATTCAAAGCTCTTTGTTAAAATTGTTGGCATGGCTTCTTTCTTATCATCCTTGTAAAATTACTGCCTGAATGAAACCAGGTCCTCCCACTTCTGTGGGCCTTATCCCATGGGAATAGTAGGGTGGCAATTTTATCTTGTCATGGCAACTCGAAAAGAGGTCCTAGAATGAAGGTTTATAATACCAAGGACCACTATTATTTGGCATGTGCAGAGGGCTTATTAAATGCCATGCACGTGATACTGAGCACATGGTTACTCTTACAGAAGCTTAGTTACTGCTACTATATTATATATGGTGGTGGTTGTTTGGTCACTAAGTTGTGTCCAACTCTGTGACCCCATGGACTGTAGCCCGCTAGGCTCCTCTGTCCATGGGATTTCTCAGGCAAGAATCCTAGAGTGGGTTGCCATTTTCTTCTCCAGAGGATCTTCCTGACTCAAGGATCGAACCCATGTCGCTGGCATTAGCAGGCGGATTCTTTACCACTGAGCTACCAGGAAAGCCCGTTATATATGGTAGGAGATTTTAATAGTAGGAGTGCACGTCAAAATTTTGCAAACTACATTTGCTTTAGTCTTACTCTGAAGAGTATTATCTAGTAAATCTAGGGTAGAGTTTAAGTATAATAGTGAAAGAAAAGCTCCTCAGGTGATTCTGGTTTGTACTCATGGTATACGTGTGTGAACTATATATAAGGTAAACAAATATTTTATACACACACACACCACACATGGCTGTATAGTGATTGCATTTCTGAAAGCTCTTTGTCAAACTTGGTAACTGTCAAATAAGACAAATTTCTTTAAAGACATGAATTCACATATGAAAATTTAAAATTCTCTTTAAGATGCAGCAAAGCAACAACTACACATTTTTCAGCAACACAAGTGGCAAGTCTGCATCTCAATAAAAAATAGATGTCAAATTCAAATGAGAATAATCTAAGAAGGGTTTATTTACACCTAATTCTCAAAATGTGGACAGGATATAAAAGAAAAGAAAGTAGTTTAGGAGCGTGGGGCTAACAAGAGCTGAGCTGGTACCATCCCTAGGTCTGATGGAATGAAAGCAGGGATACGTGACTAGTACTTGGAAGAAGAGAGACTTGTAAGGTGGGTTTACTGTGAGACACAGGTGAGTGTGAGGCCAACTCACAGGGAGGAACCCAGGAGAATAAGCACCCATCTTGATCGCCTCCCTCCTGTGGCCCCCAGTGGCAGAACTCACCTGGACACTGAAGACAATGGAGCTGTTCCTCTCATCCACACAGCCCTTCCCCACCCCACAGCATTTCACTCAATGTTCCTGACAGCCATCCACACATCACCCAGAAGTGATTCTAAAACGCATCAAGGATCAACAGTGAAGGGTGTTATGGATGGGGGTAAATCACCCCAGAATCTATCAGTAGGGCACATCATACTTGCTGCTGGACAGGTATGTGAAAAAAAACAGAGTCAGGGATAGATGAGAATAATTATGAGAAAATGCCTCATCTGTGTGTAGAGACCTCCAGGAACCTGAATTTCACTGTTTTTCTTTGACCTGTTATAATAGGTAAGGAATGGTAATAGATCCTCCGATGCCACTAAGTATGGACTGAGAAAATAGTCTTTCTTATTAGTTACTTTAATGAGTGAAGGATTTTTAAATCTGTACCTCTGGGAGCATATGATTTTGGGCTCTACTCATATACTCACTTACCATTTCATTCAAAAGCAAGTCTCTTGGTGCCTGGCATAACTCCAGTTCTCTTCGAGGCTGAAGATTTCTCTTTGCTTTATAAAACAAAGAAATGATCAACTCTTTCATTTATCTTTTATATTAATATAGTTTTTCATATTCTGGCTTTGTCCAGAGAAGTATCCATCTTTTTAACTAGGGTTAATCTTAATCTTATAAAAATCTTTACCTTAGGGATAACAACCAAAAAGAGCGGCACAAAGTTACACAAAGGCTAGTGAGCATTTCAAAATAAATGCTCATAAGTGCTGCAATTCATGGAGTCGCAAAGAGTCGGACACAACTGAGCAACTGAACTGAACTGAAGACAACAAATGCTCATAAGACAACAATAAATGCCTCATAAGACAACAAAGAAATGCACATCAAGCAATGAGTTTTTTCCTGTTAAATTGGAAAGTATTTCAAAAATTCATAATACTGTGCTAAGGGGAAGAAACCAATACATCTCCTTCTTGTGAGTTGGAATTGGTAGAATCTTTCTGGAAATTATTTCACAATAATGATCAAGTGCTTTGTCTTAGGTAAGTTAACACTGGTAATAAAAATGCCTCCTGAATGCTAATGACTCAAAAATGAAAGTTTATTTCTTTTACACATAATAAATACTAGATAGGAGAACAGATGCTGCCGGCTTTGCCCTCTTTAATAAGTGAAATCTAAGTTTGTGTGGGACATCTCTCCATCTGACCAGCTGGTAACGGAGGAAACATGGAATGTTTTCTAGGACCAGGTCAGAAAAGTGGCACACATCACTTCTGCTCAAATTCTATTAGCCACCATTCAGTGTGACCATGGGCTTCCCAGATGGCTCAATGGTAAAGAATCTGCCTCCCAATGCAGGAGACATGGTTTCTATCCCTGGTGAAGGAAACGGCAACCAGCTCCAGTATTCTTGCTCGGAAATCTCATGTACAGAGGATTCGGGGGTGGAGGGTGGGAGTGGGGTGAGCTACAGTCCATGGGGGTCACAAAGAGTTGGACACAACTTAGCGATTTGGTGTGACCACATCCTATTTTAAGAGAGACTGAAAAATGTGGTCTGTGTGCCCAGAAAGGAAACAATGTCAACTGTTAGGTGGCTAGTCATTTCAGCAAGAAGTTTTTAAAATACAAACACATTTTTAACTTGGTAATCTAGGAATCTGTCTTAAGGAAATATTCAGAAGTTTAGTTCTGCAGCAAATCTAATAATGGTCTACCCAAATCCATTTTTCCTTTTTTTCTTAGTAATAACAACTGTATATGTGCGTGTGTGGTGTGTGTATGTGTATTTTTTGTTAATTTTTTTGTTTGCTATCACATGGTCATCCAGAAAAGGCTGTCTTTTTCAGTCCCTATGACAACCACACATAGTACATGACTAAGTTCCAGCTGGTGAAATTGATGTGATGGTGACCAAATTGAATTCCTAAAAGAGAGCCTGTGGTGCACACTTTCTTTGCTGTTTGGACTCTTTCTCCATCCTTCTGTCCATAATACAGATGTGAAACCTATACTCTAGATGTCTATCAGGATGAAGACCATTTCTTCCAAAGATGACAGAATGATGAACTGTAAGAACCCAAGAGTCTCTGGGATTTAAAGAGCATAACCTCCATAAAAATAAGTTTTCTCATGTTCAAACTAGTTATTTGGCTCTGTTATCCACAGGCAAATCTAATCCTAATTGATAGATTCCAGGACTGTAATCTTGTTTTCTGCTTTCCCATATGTAGTATAATTCCAATTTGTTAAAATATGTTTATTGTAATTCATTTGCAAAGATTTTTATATAATGACGTGAGGGATTGGAAATGTGAGCTGTCTTCTTAAAGCTGGAAGCATTGTCTTTAAAAGACTGAGATTTCAATTCACTTTTAAGGAAAAAACTGTTACTTTGTTTTACAAATGATCACCTAAGAGGGCCCTTTGTGTTGTTGTTCAGTGGCTAAATCATGTCGGATTCTTTGCAACTCCATGAACTGCAGCACGGCTTCCCTGTCCTTCACTATCTCCCTGAGTTTGCTCAAACTCATGTCCATTGAGCCAGTGATGCCATCCAACCATCTCATCCTCGGTCCTCTGTTGTCCCCTTCTCCTCCCACCTTCAGTCTTTCCCAGCATCAAGGTCTTTTCCAAAGAGTCTTCACATCAAGTGGCCAAAGTATTAGAGCTTCAGCATCAGTCCTTTCAATGAATATTCAGGGTTGATTTCCTTTAGGATTGATTGGTTTGATCTCCTTGCTGTCCAAGGGACTCTCAAGAGTCTTCTCTAGCACCAAAGTTTGAAAGCATTAAGGGGCACAGAAAAAGACACCCTCTCGCTTGCATTATTTGTATGAACATAATTAAATGTTCTACTCAGAGCAGGAGTTTTGTTGCATACAATTGGACCAATGTCTCCAAAGCTCTCTTTGAAGTTTGGAATTGTTGTTACTGTGGTTTTAGGTGAGAAGTTTGGGGTTAGGAAAGGAGGAAGAGAGATGTTTCCAGGGTGGAATGAATGGAGACAGGGCTGTGTCTGCAGTGTGACTGGATCCTGTGCAGAGTGGCATGTGTAGGTGGCTCCTTTGAGTTGGCCTGTTGAAAATGAGGAGAAAGCAGAAAAGCTGAAAGAGATGATTTTGTGAGGACTTTGGAGATGAATATGGGCCATGGGTGCTTCAGAAATGGATTGTACTGATAGAGCATAAGGAGACTTAGGGGAACATGTTAGCTAGGGTGGTCTCTGATAGTGTGAGTCTGGGGAAAAGGGTTCAGGCTGAAGCAATATGTGCAAATTTCCATAGGAAAGAAGCTTCAGATCCTTGTAATCTGCTGCCTAGTAGCATCTCTACGCAGGTGGCCTAGAAGTCCACCACCCACATGACTGCCCAAATCTTTCACCTGTGCACAGGTGTTAACTCCTTGACTCTTTCTCCTCCCCCAAGTTCTGATCATCCTTCCCCTGACATATTTTCAAGTACCCAATCCATTTCATCCCACTGACACTTTTTAATGTCTCCCTTTTAGACCTCTAATCTCCTGAGGGAATTTAAGCAACAACTCCTTGATTCCCCCTACCTCCAGTTTTGTCCTGTTACAATTAATTCACTTTCTATATTTCAGACAGAATCATTTTATTTAAAATTTTTTGATCAATAATAGGAGAAAATTCTTTGAAGAAGGTGTATTTTATTTTTCAGGAAAACCTCAGAAAATAAGAAAACATTGCCAAAACATATTTAAATTCTTTAGTTGATGGATGCACCATTATCCTTAATTACCCTCGTATTGAGTTACAGTGAATGCTCTGCTCTCCAGTGCGTCAAATCAATATTATAAAAATGATTTCAAGGCTTAATTTTTAATCTCCTTGTGTTTTGTGCCAGCCCTTAAAGGTTATTGCCTTCATTTCTGCCATCTTAATTTTTTCACTAACACTGAAATGCATTACTCAGATCAGCCCTTTAAAATCGTTAAATATATGGCAGACAGCCACTCATATTATTCTGAACACATTTTGTGGATTTGAATGCAGTTCCCACTGGAGTCATTTAATGAAACTCTCACTGAGGCTGCTGATATCTGAAGGGTGTCTGTTTGTGTGGAATTAAGCATTTTTTAAAAATCCTTGTAGGCTTCATCAGTAATATGAAGCCAACTGGCCTATTCCTGTGCCATAAAATCATCTTAAAAGACCCTTGCCTTATTCACCACCTGATGTTGGACTGCCTTGTTTCAGTCCACCTGGTACTTCTTTTCTCCTGATATTCGGGGTTACTGACTGCTTGACTCGTTTCCTATTTAAAGCTCCTCAGACTCAGTGCATCGGTCCTGACCCTATACTGACTTGGCTTCTTTCCTCCTCCACACTTCACATGCATCCATCCTGTTTGCATTTGTCTGCTTCTGGCCACCAGGCAAATGAGCTCCCTGCTCCAGTCCAGTCCAGTGGCTGGTCCCAGCACAGACTCAGAGAAACCTAGGTCCCTGTGAAGTCATTGCCTGTCACAGCTGCCATCCAGGAATAGTTTATATCTAAGATCTGACTCAATGCACGTGAGTCTGAGTGAACTCTGGGAGCTGGTGATGGACAGGGAGGCCTGGTGTGCTGCGATTCATGGGGTTGCAAAGAGTCAGACACAACTGAGCAACTGAACTGAACTGAACTGAAGATCTTTTTCTGCCCTAAAAGTCTTTAATGTTATTATCTATAAGAAGTTATATGTACATAACTTCATTATTCTGACCCCTGACTTCAAAGTTTTTAAAGAAGCTCCTAATTTCTTCTATAAATCTTTATCAAATATCTATGACTTACCTCTTGGTCTAAGGGCTCTCCCAGCTTTTCCTGGCTCCTTCCCTCCTTCCTTTCATGCAAGCACTTCTCCTGATAAATCCTTTGGATGTTTAATTCCATTATGGCATCCTTTTATTATTATCAATTTTTGTTTCACGTATTTTGAAGCTCTTATATTAAGCATACACATATTTGATTATTTTTTCTTCCTAATGAATGACACTTTCATATAATGAAATGTCCCTCTTCATATCTGATAATCTTATAGTATAAAAATCTACTTTGATATTAGTATACCTTATGCTTACTGTGCATGGTTTGTCTTCTCCCATTCATTTAGTTTCAACATATCTGGGTCTTTATATTTAAAGTGCATCTTTTATAGACAGCAAATAGTTGGATCATACATTTTCGTACATTCTAACAATTTCTGCCTTATAGTTGGAGTGTTTGCTCAATATCACTCAACATAATTATTGATATGATTGAGTTGGGTCTATTGTTTTATTATTAGCTTTCTTTTCATCTCTGTTTTCTGTTCTGTTCTTGTTTTCCAGTCTTTTTTGAATTATTAGAATAATTTTTGAATTCCATTTTAATTTCCCTGTGGCTTTTTGTGATACTCCTCTGCATTATATATTTAATGATTTCTTTTAGAAATAGCAATATACAGTTTAAATTTTTAAAAATTTGTTCAGTCTGCTGATAGTTAATATTGTACCACTTATATAATAAATATACAAATCTTACAATCATATCCCACCCCAGGCCCTTATGCCATAGCTATTGTACTACATCAACATACTTTAAACTCTACAACACTTTTTGTTTGTTTTAAACAGTTATTGTATAATAAGAGGATTAAAAATAAAGTATATACCAAATAGTTCAGCATTTATCCAAATAGTTACCATTTCTGATGTTCTCCATTCTTTTCTTAGGCTCTGAGACTTTATATAACACCATTTTCCTGCAGCCTGAAGGACTTTGTTAAGTGTTCCTTATAATGCAGGTCAGCTTGCAACAAATTCTCTTATTTTTGTTTTATTTGAAAATTTCTTCACTTCCAGCTTTAGAGGGTATTTTCACTGGATGTAGAATTCTGGGTTTTCAGGGCTTTTTTTGTTTTCTTGTTGTTTATTGTTTTTCTTTCAGACACTCTTTAAAGATACTCCACGTTCATCTGTTCTCCATAATTTTTCCTGGATATCAGCCTTGAGAGACTCTCAACCACATTGCTTTTCTGTAAAAGGAGATAAAAATAGTATAAAAATAGTAAAAAAAAAAAATAAATAAAGTATAGTAGTTTTTATCTCCTTTTACAGAAAAACTAATTGACTTTATCAACTTCATTTTGCCAAAGATTTGGCAGTGATGTGAAGGGAATTTTTAGTTCTTTATCTTTTTCTGTCTACCTAGCTCTGGTAAATAAAGGGTTATTTAGAAATAAGGGACTTATTAAACCCAAATGTCTCTGACTTGACCTTGAATGAATTATCTCTACCCCACCTGGGAAAAAG
This sequence comes from Oryx dammah, assembly GCF_014754425.2. Taxonomy (NCBI): domain Eukaryota; kingdom Metazoa; phylum Chordata; class Mammalia; order Artiodactyla; family Bovidae; genus Oryx; species Oryx dammah. Next base: position 47,956,099 of record NW_024070202.1, on the reverse strand, counting down.
AAAGAAAGAATCTCCTTTTCTAGCCTCAGGATATATGTTCCCTGAATGACTCTTTTGGAACTGAGATGAGAGAGAAATGTTTTCTTTGATGGCAGGCTTTTATTCCCAGGTGTATGGGAAAGCTGGTATTGTGCATGGCAGACCTGGAGCTGGAATTAAGCCTCTAATTAGCACTCTTTCCAGAAGCACTGTCATCTCTATACCCAGATGAGAAGGGAAAGAGGTACCAAAGCGTTTTTTGTGTGAACAAGAGATTAACTTTTGAGAAAACAAAACTAAAAAATAAAATGAAAGAAACAAAACAGACTGTGGTTCTGCCCTTTTAAACTTACCCACCTGCCTTGACCTGAGACAAACAGCGTAGGGTTCAACCGTATTTATCTTTGGTTTTCTTTAAGAGATTTTTGAAGGGAATATGTCCTGTTCCAACATGCAAAGGTGCTTTGGGCTATTAAGTTGTGCCATAGAGTATGGTCCAGACTACAGTCTTTAGAGTCTGTGCTGAGTGCTGTGACTATGAATTGAATACAAGTATGAGTGTTATGTGGGGTGACTCAAAAGTAGAAAGTGATTTACATCGTTCTACACAGAAGTAGGGCTTTCCTGGAGACTCAGACAGTAAAGAATCTGCCTGCAATGCAAAAGACCGATATTCGATCCCTGGGTTGGAAAGATCCCCTGGAGAAAGAAATGACTACTCACTCCAGTATTATGGCCTGGAGAATTCCATGGACAGAGGAACCTGGTGGGCTACGGTCCGTGGGGCTCCAAAGATTGGAACACGACTGAGCAACTGCCACACACACACACACACACACACACACACACAAGTAACATATAAGAAGTTCTCTGGAAATCATCTAAGTCGGTTGCAGATTAGGAGGTAATTTTATGTGTTAAATACAAGGTTGGAGCTAAGAATATAGCCAGAGGAAAATTCTCTATGAAACTTAGATGAAAATTATCTCTCAAAACAGAATACAGAGAAAATGGATAGGGTGTGCCCTTCAGCATATGCAGTAGGTGGGCTCCCATCTCCACATTCCAGCCCAGTTGAGGATGTCAGACAGTGCAGGCTTATAGCTGTCACACAGTTATCATGCCACAGTTAAACCCAAGTGACTGGACAAAGATCTCTAGCAAGTCATCTCAAGATGGCACATCCTTGTGGATAATTTTCAATTTGATGATCCTTCAGGAGTTCCCGTGTGCCCAAGAATCCTGACCTCTATCGAAATGTCCTGACATTTGTAGATGGTACATTCGTTTCCTTCCCTGAAACTAAGTGGGTGAGTGAAATCTATGGTTAGCTGTGCCTATCTCATCCCTTTACTTTTGTTATCAAGTTTAGAAAGATGGTGCGTGCGTGCTAAGTTGCTTCAGTCTTGTCTGACTTTGTGTCACCCTATGGACCATAGCCCATCAGGCTCCTCTGTCCTTGGGATTCTCTAGGCAAGAAACTGGAGTGTGTTGCTATGCTCTCCTCCAGGGGATCTTCCAGACCCAGGGATTGAACCCATGTCTCTTATGTCTCCTGCACTGGCAGACAAATTCTTTACCACTAGCTCCACCTGGGAAGCCCCATGAAGGATGGTATTAAAAGGAAATGGCACTCAAGCCACTTGGAAAAGCCAAATGGCTTTGCCTTTATCATTTGTTTGCCTCTGTCCAGGCTTTGGGTAAAATTGTCTGCTACCCAGGCAATTAATCGATGTTGATTTAGGAATTTAGGATTTAGGAATTCAAGTCTGACCACAATCTCATCCCTATTGAGATTGTCAGAGTTTTTCTTTTCATTTGTTTCACTTTCTCAGGTGCACTGCTTTTCCCTGGCACACACACTTTTGCCCACACATACTCTTGCAACTGTCAAATCAGGGGTCCTTTGGTGTATGAACCTCCAGTTATTATCATTTAGGTGCTAATGATCCCTAAAGATTGATAGGTAATAAAAATTAAAACTAGGAAACACAGAAGTAAAAAAAACAGAGCATTTACCATCATGAATTTTTTTTTTAATTCTCAATTGAAATACAATTGACATGTAACATTGTGTTTGTCTTAGGTGTATAGCATAACAATTGATGTGTGTATATATTGTGAAATGATTACCACTATAAGTTTAGTTAACATGCATCACCACATGCAGTTACAAATTTTGTTTTCTTGTGATGTAATAGATATTACGATCTACTTAAATTCACTGTCTTAGCAACTTTCAAACATACCACACAGTACTGAAGTATTATTAACTATAGTAACCATTATGCTACATCCCCAGGACTCATATATCTATCTGAAGTTCTTATTCTAATAGAAAAGCCAAAGTCATATTCATTCATTCATATCCCCCCCCCCTCCCTCCTCCACTTTCTCCTCCTCTTCTCCTTCCTTTTCTTCCTGCTTTGACTCACCTCCATCTGGTTAATCTTAGACTACCCTATTCTGATTCTTAACCTAAGGTACTTGGAGGCTGGTGTAGATACCAAGTATTTTTTGCACCCAGTTTCAAGGACCTTTGGTCACCATTCGACCATGACCTATCCTAGTCCCAGAGACCTGAAAGTGGACCTCCCTCCTCTCTAACCAAGTTCTCCTCTTCTATAAATCTCAGTCCTTGAACAACTGGTCTAAACTGTATGCTAAACCTTTAAAACAGAACTTTAAAAGTCATTTAAAAGTTCATTATTATTAATATTTAAAATTAACTTTCTAAATTACTGACTTGCTTTGCATTATTAATTGATTTGTTTTATTTAATACATGCATATGGTACAAAACTCACAAGGTATGAAAAGGCTTATGTTAACAGTTAAAAATATGTCTCCTTTACAGAACTGACTCCCAGCTACTGAGTTTTCCTCCCTAGAGTCAAAAACTCTTACCAACTTCTTCAGTTTTCTTTTAGAGATATTCTTTGCTTATGTGAGTATATATGTATATGTGTGCATTCTTCAAATTTATTTTTAATTATATAAGCAATACATGAACACTATTTCCTTTTACAAATTAAGACAATACAGCCTAGGCTTAAATGCCTTTTGATCATCTCTCCAACTCAGTCTCTTCCCAAATATTGCCACTGTGAGTAATCCAACATCCACATAGTAAAAATACTACCAAAATGTTTCCCCGCACTTACTGCAAATATACATATCTACAGAAAATGTATAGCATTGTTTTATTGTTTTAAACAAAAAGACATATCATGAGAATCATTCTATGATTTGCTTTGGTCAAATCTTTAAAGCACTCGACTCTGATAATAAAACCTCTTCTCTATTGTCTTTGGATTTTTTTTAATTTATTTTTTATGGGAGAATAATTGCTTTACAGAGTTTTGTTTTTTTCTGTCAAACCTCAACATGAATCAGCCATAGGTATACATATGTCCCCTCCCTTTTGAACCTCCCTCCCATCTCCCTCCCTATCCCATCCATCTAGGTTAATACAGAGCCCCTGTTTGAGTTTCCTGAGACATATAGCAAATTCCCATTGGCTATCTATTTTACATATGATAATGTAAGTTTCTATTATATCTCACCCTCTCCTCACCTCTCCCCATGTGCATAAGTCTATTCTCTATGTCTGTTTCTCCACCGCTGCCATGTAGATAAATTCTGCAGTACCATTTTTCTAGACTCTCTATGCTGCTGCTGCTAAGTCCACTTCAGTCGTGTCCAACTCTGTGAAACCCCATAGACGGCAGCCCACCAGGATCCCCCGTCCCTGGCATTCTCCAGGCAAGAACACTGGAGTGGGTTGCCATTTCCTTCTCCAATGCATGAAAGTGAAAAGTGAAAGTGAAGTCGCTCAGTCGTGTCCAACTCCTAGCAGCCCCATGGACTGCAGCCTACCAGGCTCCTCCATCCATGGGATTTTCTAGGCAAGAGTACTGGAGTGGGGTGCCATTGCCTTCTCTGAGATTCTCTATATGTGCGTTAGAATATGATATTTATCTTTCTCTTTCTGACTCACTTCACTCTGTATAATAGGTTCTAGGTTCATCCACCTCATCAGAACTGACTCAAATGTGTTCCTTTTTATGGCTGGGTAATATTCCATTGTGTATATGTATCACAACTTCTTTATCCATTCATCTGTCCATGGACACCTAGGTTGCTTCCATATCCTAGCTATTGTAAATAGTACTACAATGAACAGTGGGATACATGTGTTTTTTTCAACCCTGGTTTCCTCAGGAAATGGGAATTGCTGGGTCCTATGGTGGTTTTATTCCTAGTTTTTAAAGGAATCTCTGTACCATCTTCCATAGTGGCTGATGGCCCTTCTGACCAGTGTGAGGTGATATCTCATTGTGGTTTTGATTTGCATTTCTCTTATAATGAGCAATGTTAAGTATCTTTTCATGTGTTTGTTAGCCATCTGTATGTCTTCTTTGGAGAAATGTCTGTTTAGGTCTTTTCCCCACTTTTTGATTGGGTTGTTTGTTTTCTGGCATTGTATGAGCTGCTTGTATATTTTGGGAATTAATCCTTTGTCAGTTGTTTCATTTGCTATTATTTTCTCCCATTCCAAGGGTTGTATTTTCACCTTGCTTATAGTTTCCTTTACTGTGCAAAAGCTTTTAAGTTTAATCAGGTCCCATGTTTACTGTTGTTTTTATTTCCCTTACTCTAGGAGGTGAGTCATAGAGGATCTTGCTTTGATTTATGTCATCGAGTGTTCTGCCTGTGTTTTCTGCTAAGAGTTTTATAGTTTCTGGTCTTACATTTAGGTCTTTAATCCATTTTCAGTTTACCTTTGAGTATGGTGTTAGGAAGTGTTCTAATTTCTTCTTTTACATGTAGCTGTCCAGTTTTCCCAGCACCATTTATTGAAGAGACTGTCTTTGCCCTATTGTGTATTCTTGCCTCCTTTGTCAAAAATAAGGTACCCATAGGTGCATGGGTTTATTTCTGGGCTTTCTATCTTGTTTCATTGATCTATATTTCTGTTTTTGTGCCAGTACCATACTGTCTTGATGACTGTAGCTTTGTAGTATAATCTGAAGTCAGGAAGGTTGATTCCTTGAGTTCCATTCTTCTTTCTCAAGATTGCTTTGGCTATCTGGGGTTCTTTCATTTTCCATATGAATTGTGCAATTTTTTGTTCTAGTTCTGTGAAAAATGCCATTGGTAATTTGATAGGGGTCACATTGAACCTGTAGATTGCATTTGGTAGTAGTCATTTTCACACTATTGATTCTTTCTACCCAGGAACACAGAATATCTATCTGTTTATGACATCTTTGCTTTCTTTCATCATTGTCTTATAATTTTCTGTGTACAGTTCTTTTGTCTCCATAGGCAAGTTTATTCTTAGATACTTAATTCTTTTTGTTGGAATGGTGAATGGGATTGATTTCTTAATTTCTCTTCATGATTTTTCATTGTTAGTATATAGAAATGCAAGTGATTTCTGTGTATTGATTTTGTATCCTGCAACTTTGCTAAATTCACTGATTAGCTCTAGTAATTTTTTGATACTATCTTTAGGGTTTTCTATGTACAGTATCATGTCATCTGCAAACAGAGTTTACTTCTTTTCTGATCTGGATTTCTTTTATTTCTTTTTCTTCTCTGATTGCTGTAGCTAGGACTTCCAGAACTATGTTGAATAATAGTGGTGAAAGTGGACATCCTTGTCTTGTTCCTGATCTTTGGGGGAATGCATTCAGTTTCTCACCATTGAGAATAATGTTTGCTGAAGGTGTCCTTGGTTTTTCTAAAAGCCAGGAGTTGCTTTTATTTCCTCTTTATCCCAGGACTGATCTCCTGTTTGTACATCCACACAGTTTCTTGTTTCTTCTCAGAGAGAGCCCTGGGAGCTAAAAGGGTCTGAGTTCAAATTGGTGATGTGGATCTCATGGTCTCTCTGATGGCTCATCTTGCAGTTTTTCCCTGGAAAGTAGTGATCTCTCAGAGTCCTTTTATCATGGAATAAAGCTTAACTAGACACTAACAAGACAGTTGTCCTCTCACCTGGTCATTAGCTGGAGAGTTCAAAGCCAGGAAAAAGTATCATTCAGGGTAGCTTCCCCTCTACCCACTCCGTGAACAAAAAGGGTGGGAGTTGGGGGGTTAATAGTCCCACCACTGTGACAGAAACTCTTGACATACCAGACAGAAAAGGTAAAATCTGACCCATGTAAGTGATCAGATTCCACGCAGAGTCAGTTACTTGACAGTAATGCCCATGTTACTTCGACAAGCTTCTTTACAGTACTGATCACACAGTCTTCTGGAGGAAAGATGCTGCCTCTGAGAAATGATCACAGCTTTGCCACAGATTCATATGACCATAAGGTGATTTATACATTTTACGGTAAGAGTATCTGAGTATTTCAAGGAACTGGGAGCTCACAAGTTTAAAAACCACCTACTGCATTGTGAGGCAGCTTAATTGGCCCAGTTCTTTTGTTTTTAAAACTTTGGATCCTATTATGACCTCTTTGCAACATTGGATAAATTTAATCCTTCTTACTAATGATCAGAACCAATTTTTCAAACAGAAAAAATCTAGCTAATCTGAGAAAGCCTGTACTTATCTAGCATATGACCAGACCTCCAAGGGAGCTTGTGTGCATGCTAAATTGCTTTAGACATGTCTGACTTTTTACAACCCTGTGAACTATAACCTGCCAGGCTCTTCTGTCCATGGGATTCTCCAGGCAAGAAAACTGAAGTGGGTTACCATTTCCTTCTCCACCAAGTGAGCTTATTTTTACCTAAATTCTGTCCAAAAGAATGTAAAAGGGCAATTTTCTTTTTCTCATTAACCAACTTCTTACCAATGTGGTCATTTTTGCTTATCATAAAGTTCTTCATTTGAAGTGAGATTTTTGGGTTTAATCTACTTTTATTTTGTTACAGTTTCTATAGAAATGGCGATCAAATTTCTCCTTGGGTTATATTGTATGTTAGCCAAAGCAGGGATTCAAGAAATAACTAGTTATGACCTGCCCTTCCTTTTCCACATTTACTGTTATCATTGCTCATTCTCATTGCACTCATTTAATCCCATCAGATTTGTGGTTGATGAACCAGAGTTATGAAATATTATCTCACATTCTTCCTCAGTATAGCCATTAGTATAGTCAGAAAGTTGCCTGTTTCATGCTTTTGCTTGATATATGAAATGTTTACGTTTATCATGCCTAAAATAGACGTGGCCATAATCTGTATTTATCATATAAGCTAAAAAAATCATATAAGCAAGACAAAATATTGAGTTCTGCTCTTACAATGAAATGTATATTTCCCTTTATGTGGCAAGGTCTTTGATCAAGAATGTGAATAAAGTGATGCTTTATAAAAGAATGTCATGTGGCTAACTTTAGGGGCTAAACACTCATTTAAGATGTTTCTCTGGTTCTTGTCCCAAGCCATTTTTGCTTGATTGTGAACTGGGTGAATTTTGACTCATTTTGAGCTCATTTTGGCAAAATGCCAGTGGTTTGTTTCTCTTAGCTATACAGACCTAGTAGCCTGCTTATCTTCAGCCAGGTTGTCTTGAATGATTGCCAACTTAAAGATGGTTTCAGACTTGTCAACATGCTTCTAGAGGAGGGTTGGGCAAGAAATATTTAGGTCATTCTTTTGTGTTTTAGAGTAAACTTTGTCCTTGCCTCTCTCCTTTGTAGCTCTTCCTGAAGTTCCCTAAAGGTCCAGAGGACTTTAGAGGGAAGATCCCTTAGCCTAAGCTTAATTGAGTTTGTATCTTTTCTTCAAAGCCATCAAAAAGTTGGTCCTAAGCTTCTAGTCTACCTCTTCCTTTCTCCTGGAATTCAGTTGAGATTTATAAATATAATTTATAATATTCATGAAGGCTGTTTGCAAAGGCTGGGGAGAGGAAAAGGCAGACACTTCTGCTCCTATGGTCCTGCCTCACTCATTCCCGTATTGCCCCACCTTCCTCTGCATTCTCCCTTCATGGTGTCTTGTACAAGGCAAGAGTTCAATAAATATGTACCAACAAACTACTCCTTCACTTGATCTCCCCCAACCACCATCCAAAGTCAGTCCTTTCCTCAAGGTTGAGAGGGAAGCAGATCTGGATAGGCTTAGAGGGTATGCATGCGTGCTCAGTTGTTCAGTTGTGTACGACTCTCTTTGACCCTGTGGACTGTAGACCCCCCACTCCCAGGCTCCTCTGTTCATAGGATTTTCCTGGCAAGAATACTAGAGTGGGTTGACATTCCCTACCCGGGGGATCTTCTTGACCCAGGGATGGAACCCGTGTCTCCTGTGTCTCCCACACTGGCAGGCACATTCTTAATCACTGAGCCCCCTGGGAAGACTTAGAAGATACAATAGAGTCTAAATGTATGTACTAAAATTCAAATGTGAAAAAATATGTAACTTTCTTTATTTTCTCTAGAAGAAAAATTAGACTAGAAGTCTATTAGACTAGAAGTCTGCAGACTCCTGGTAGCCAGTCAACACGTGTTGAATTGAAAGAATAAATGTGCCTTATCTTGCTCTGCAGGCCCTTCCAAGTACAGGAAGGCAAAAGTGGTGGGATGATTAAAGGTTGACCACTGGGAGTTCCCTGGCAGTCTAGTGGTTAAGACTCCATGGTCCCAATGTTGGGGACATGGGTTCGATCCCAGGTCTGGGAACTGAGATCTCACATGCTATGCAACCAAAAAAAGAAGGAAAGAAAAAAGGAAAAGCTTGCCCATTCAAGGAAACTCAGTAGTTTTTATTTGTTTTTAGTTTTTACAGTCTATTTCAGATCAGTGTAATACCATTTGGGTAATTCATTGCTCAGTCTTTCAGGGTTTCTGCCTTTTCCCCAGATGGCATGTGGGCACAGAAGGGGCTTATGGGTATCTTAGGGGATGGGAGTTAAGGGTTTCTTATTCTCTTTTGGTCCTTCTCTGGACCACTGAGAGCTGAGATCTCACTGGGATGTAGCTCACCTCTCCTGTGATTTGGACATCACTTTCTGTCCTCCTTGCACTTTCTGCTGAAGTTTTAGCAGCTGGCCCAGTGTTTGCTTTACTGTTTTGGCCTTTGCAATAAATAGTGTTTGTTTCTGAGGACCACAGCTGCCTCTCCTGCTGACTGGGAGCCCCATACCAGCTCTTTTTTAGAGACTTTTTTTTCTTTTATCATGTTTTCATTGTGATAAAAACACTTAATATGAGACCTACCCTCTTAAAAAAATTTAAGTGTACAATAATGTTAACCATAGGCACAATGTTGTACAAAAGGTCTCTAGAACTTAACCTTGCCTAACTGAAACTTTATACCTACTGAATAGTGACTCTGCATTTCCTCCCCTACTCAGTCCCCAGAAATCATAATTCTACTCTCTGCTTCTCTGTGTTTGTCTATTTTATATACCTCATAAATAAAATGGCATCATGCAGTACTTGTCCTGTGATGAGTTTATTTCACCCAACATAATGTCCTCAAGGCTCATAATGCTGCCACCTATGGCAGGATTTCCTTCTTTTTTAATGCCAAATACTATTCCATGACAAGCATCTTCCACAGTTTTTATCCATTCATTTGCTGATGAACATTAGGTTGTTTCTCTGTTTCTGCTACTGAGAATAATGCTGCAATGAATACGGGAGTGCAAACTCTCTCCAACACCCTGATTTCAATTCTTTTGAGTAGATATCCAGAAGGGTACTGGGAATACTGATACGCATGTGTGAAAGTATAATGGGGCCCTTATCTCATCCTCTACATCACATCAACTCAAAATGGATTAAAGACTTAAATGTAAAACCTGAAACTGTAAACCTCCTAGAAGAAAACATATGGGAAAAGCTTCATGACAGTGGTCTTGGCAGTGATTTTTTAACTATGACACCAAAAACGCATATACAAAACCAAAAATGGGACTACATCAGAAGTAAAAAGCTTCTCACAGCAAAGGAAACAGTAGAGTGAAAAGACAACCTTTGGAATGGAAGAAAATACCTGGAAACACAGCAGCTCTGATAGACCCTACTAACCTCTGAGGTTCTCCAGCTACAAGGTCTCCTCATAACTTCTATATTCCTCATAGGCCCACACAGGAACCTCTCTGTCTCTTCCTTCCTACTCACTGGTGTACTCATCAATCTAGGGCAGACACTTCTCTCCACCAGGAGTCTTCTACCACATCCACCTCATGTTGGATATAGCAGGAGTGAATTAGTTTCCTAAGATTTCAATAACAAACCATCACTTAAAACATCAGGAATTATTCTTTCATGGGTTTAGAAGATGAAAGTAAGTTCTAAGGGTATTGGCAAGGTTGGTTCCTTCTTCTGGAGGTTCTAAGGGAGAATCTGCTTCATGTCGCTCTCCTAGCTTCTGGTAGTTGCCAGCAATCTGTGGCATTCTTTGGCTTCTAGCTGAATGTGCCTCCATCTTCACCTGGTGTTCTCAATGCATGTCTCTACCTCCAGTTTCTCTTATAAGGATATCAGTTACTGAATTAGGGGCTACCCTAATCCAGGATGATCTCATTTATTTTGATTACATCTACAAAGACCTTATTTCCAAATAAGATCACTTTCACAGAAACCAGAGGTTTGATCATCAGCCTATCTTTTTAGAGAACTCATAACAAGGAGAACAGTATTGGAGCACAAGCCCAGATGTTCTTAGACTTTTCCTCAACTAGCCTGAGGTTTATTTAGGTTTCTGTCATCTAGCACCACCTACTTACAGGGAATGAGGATGCAAGATTCCTCCCACCTTAATTTCACCTTCCAGAATACTATCTTCTTTAAATCCTTGAGTCCTCTTCTCCATGATGGAAGAACTGTAGTCTCCTCTGTCATTTCCCTTTTTCACAGACACTCACCTACAGCTCAGTGCTCAAACCTCTAGGCTTTGTTCTTGATATGTCAACACTGAAGGCTGGTCAGAGAGATTTTTCCAGTGCCTTTCACTGGGGCTTAGCCATGGCCTCCCATCCATGGAAGCCACTTGGTAATCAGCATCATGGAAATTCTTATGCTTTGAGAGCATGGCCACCTCTGCTTTCTCCTGAATATTCTTCTTTCTCTCCTTAAAGATCAGTATACCTGGATTTTCTGTGTAGTCTTTTTTTTTTTTTTTAGTAATTTTAATGTATGTATTCATTTATTTTTGGCCATGCTTGGTCTTTGTTGCTGCGCAGGCTTTTCTCTAGGTGTGGCAAGCAGGGGCTACTCTCCAGTTGAGGTGTGAGGGCTTCTCACTGTGGTGACTTCCCTAGTTGCCAAGCATGGGCTCCAGAGCACAGGCTCAGTGGTTGTGGCACACGGATTTAGTTGCTTCGTGGCATGCGGGATCTTCCCAGGTCAGGGGTGAAATCTGTGTCTCCTGCGCTGGCAGGCAGATTGTTACCACTGGTCCACCAGGGAAGCCCATCAGTGTAAATAATCTTTTTAAAAACTTTTCTTGAAGTATAGTTGATATGCAATATTATGTTGGTTATAGGTATAAACGGAGAAGGAAATGGCAACCCACTCCAGTGTTCTTGCCTGGAGAATCCTGTGGACAGAGGAGCCTGGTGGGCTGCTGTCTATGGGGTTGCACAGAGTCGGACACGACTGAAGTGACTTAGCATAGGTATAAAAGATAGTGATTCAAATTTTTTAAAGGTTATGCTTCATTTATATTTATTATAAGATTTTGGCTATATTTTCTCTGTTGTACAATATACCCTTGTAGCTTATTTTCTGCCTAATAGTTTTTAATCTCTTAATCTCCTACCCCCATCTTCCCCCTCCACCTCTCCCCACTGGTAACCAGCAGTCTGCTCTCTATGCCTGTGAGTCTGCTGCTTTTTGTTATGTTCACTAGTTTGTTATATTTTTTAGGTTCCACATGCTTGTAAGTGATATTATCCACTGCTTAACTTTCTCTGTCTGACTTATTTCACTTAGCATAATTCTCTCAAAGTCCATCCATGATGCTGCAAATGCATTATGACTGATGAGTATTTCACTGTATATATGCACCACATGTTCTTTATCCATTCTTCTGCAGATGAACACTTAAGTTGCTTCCATGTCTTGGCTGTTGTAAAGAATGCTGCTATGAACATTGAGGTGCATGTGTCTTATTAAATGAATTTTTTTTCAGTGTATATGGTTTTGCCAGACCTTTGAATTAAGGACCTAAGGGGTAAAGAAAATTTGAACAAGTAGACTCAGCAGATCACAAACTTCATGGAGGAGGAGAAGGTTCTAGGGTACATTCATCTGTCCAGAAGAAGAGTTTAGAGATGAGCAGGTTCAGCATGCCCAGGATGCCCAACATGAGAGTACCATGTAAACAACTATCTCTGTACACCTTCAAGTGAGAGAAACTCATTTGTCTTTCTCCCTCTACAAAATTGTTCCAATCCTACTGGACTCTTTGGTCCATTCACAGTGGCTCAAAGTTGCCTGGTAGAGGTCATGAGTACTTTATCTATGGCCCAAGGAAATTATACTGGTTTTTATCTAAGCCTCAGTTTGTTGTTTTTTTTTTAAAATATAATATGGAATGGTAGTAGCCTCTTTGAAAAATTGTCATAATTATTGGACAAAATATATGCAAAGCAACTAATCTAGTGCCTGGTGATGAGCGGCTGCTTAATAAGCAGTGATACCTTCATCATTAGCCTAGTCTGCTTCTCTCTCCTCTCTCTAGATTACACCACTTCTCTGAAATTATCCCTTCTTTAAATACTCCTTCTGCCAAAAAGAAAAATAAGGAAGAACAAGAATATTAGGCTCTCTAGAGTTCCTCTTGTCCATTTGCCTATGTAGAGAACTTTATCCTAAGATTCAGTTTCCCCTGGGTGTTTCAGATTCTATAATTGGTCATCCTGGCTGTACAAAATTCTAACTACAGAGATTTATGACATGTATCCCAGTCTACCATGTTGCACAATAATTATGCATAGCACAAAATCTGTTTCAGTGTTTTTTTAGAAGGGACTATTAAAGATTCCGCTAAGAGTGACTCCAGAGTAGCAGCAGTTTAATTTGTTTTGTTTTCACACCACAGATAAGTGACCCCCTCCTGTCAAAGTGATGTTAGGTAGTCCTATGGTAATCACTAATAACTGCCATTCACACCACTGCTCAAGCCAATACCTAGGAATCATATTTGACTTTTCTCTTTCCTTTGGATCCTGAGTCCAATGTATTAGCAATTACCATCAGTTCTACCTTCAAAATACATCCCAGATCTAGACTACTTCTACCATGCCCACCATCATCTCTTCCCTAAACCACAGTCTCTACCTGGTCCCCCAGTTCCTACTTTGATGTTGCTACAGTCAATTTTTCACCCCAGCTTTCAAAGTAGTCTTTAAATGTATATTCAATTATTTTATTTCCCTATTTAAAACCTTCTTTAGCTTTGTATTGTGCTTGTAATTCCTTATCTCAACCCACAGGACTCTGCAGTAATAACTCTGAGAAGTTTTCTGCCACTCCACTTCCTCAGGACTCCACTCCAGGTGGCTCTAACCTCGCCATCTCTCAGACTCACTCCTGAATCAGTTGTTATGCCCTGTGTCTGGGATGTTTTTACCCCTTCCCTTCATTCAGATGTGACCAGCTCAAAGGGGCTTTCCCAACACTTACCTCTATCATTTTCTATTCTGTAGTTGTTGTTTAGTCTCTAAGTCATATCCGACTCTTTGAAGACCCCTTGGACTGTAGCCTACCACGTTTTTCTGTCTATGGGATTTTCCAGGAAAGAATACTGGAGTGGGTTCCCATTTCCTCCTCCAGGAGATCTTCCCAACCCAGGGAGCGAACCCTCCTGTGTCTCCTATACTGGCAGGTGGATTCTTTACCATTGAGCCACTGGGGAAGCCCTCTCTATTCCATTACTTGGCTTTATTTTTCTTTGTAGTCCTTATTTCAGTCTCAGATTACATATATAGTGTATACCTTTTTCATGTGTTGACTTTATATCTCCCCACCTAGAAGGTAAGCTCATGAAAGCAAGGAGATGGTCTTGCTCACTGCTGTATCCTCAAGATTTTAAAGATTTCCTGGCCCTAATATAGCTGCTCAGAAGTAATTGTCAAATGAAAGGATGAATAAATGATACCTTTAAAATACCTTCCTGTACTTCATCCTTCACCCTGTAGCCTCAGAGTCTTCACTTGTTCAACCAAATCAGAATCTCTGGAGGTGGGGCTCAGACTTCAGAAATTTTTAAAAACTGCTTAGGTGAGAATGACTAGGTAAATCAGGAATTTTCAACACATAATGTACACATGAATCACCCAGACATCTATTAAAATGCAGATTCTAATGTAGTAGTAGCAGTAGGCGTAGGCCTGATAGTCTGCATTTCTGATAAGGTTCAGGTGATACCACGGCTGCTGGTCCATAGACTGTACTTTGAGTAGCAGGGCCTGATTCCTAAGAGCCCTGGAGATCTCCATGCTGTGACTAAAGTGAAGATAACACCATCCACATCTACCTCGGCCCAAGGAGCCTGCTAGCTGCACCCTGGAAGGCTCTGGATTGAACACACAACAGAGGAAATGTTTCTCTCTCCATTTAAAATCATTGTTGTTAATGTTTAACTTTTAATTTTGAATTATTTCAGACATACTAATGAGTAGAATTTCTGCATATCCTTCACTGGGTTTCCTGAAAGGGTAAATCTCACCTAACCAAAATGCAATTGTCTGAATCAGAAAATTAACCCTGATATAGTGCTACTGATCTACAGACCATATTCAAGCTTTGCCAATTGTCCCCACTCACGTCCTTTTTCTGGCCGATCCAGCATCGTGGATTGCATTTAGTTCCCACGTTTCTTTAGTTCCTTTCATCTAAAATACTTCCTCAGTCTTTGTCTTCCGTGATCTTGAAACATTTGTAGAAGATTAGCCACTTATTTTGTAGAGTGTCCCTCAATTTGGATTTGTCTGATGTTTCTTGAGGATTAAATTCAGGTGGCGAACTTGGGGCAGGAATATCACAGGAATGATGTATCCTCAGTGCATCATATCATAAGGCACAGAATTTCCATTTGTCTCAATGTTAACAATGTTAACTGTGGTCTCTCTGTGAAGATGGTATCTTCCAATGCTATTTTCCCTTTGTAATATAATAGGTATGTTGTGGAGAGACACTTTGAGACTGTAGATATCCTGAATCTCATCACATTTTTCATTCAGTGGCCACAGGACTGGAAAAGGTCAGTTTTCATTCCAATCCCAAAGAAAGGCAATGCCAAAGAATGCTCATACTACCACACAATTGCACTCATCTCACATGCTAGTAAAGTAATGCTCCAAATTCTCCAAGCCAGGCTTCAGCAATACGTGAACTATGAACTTCCAGATGTTCAAGCTGGTTTTAGAAAAGGCAGAGGAACCAGAGATCAAATTGCCAACATCCGCTGGATCATGAAAAAAGCAAGAGAGTTCCAGAAAAACATCTATTTCTGCTTTATTGACTATGCCAAAGCCTTTGACTGCATGGATCACAATAAACTGTGGAAAGTTCTGAGAGAGATGGGAATACCAGACCTCCTGACCTGCCTCTTGAGAAATCTGTATGCAGGTCAGGAAGAAACAGTTAGAACTGGACATGGAACAACAGACTGGTTCCAAATAGGAAAAGGAGTACATCAAGGCTGTATATTGTCACCCTGCTTATTTAACTTATATGCAGAGTACATCATGAGAAACGCTGGACTGGAAGAAACACAAGCTGGAATCAAGATTGCTGGGAGAAATATCAATAACCTCAGATAAGCAGATGACACCACCCTTATGGCAGAAAGTGAAAGGGAACTGAAAAGCTTCTTGATGAAAGTGAAAGAGGAGAGTGAAAAAGTTGGCTTAAAGCTCAATATTCAGAAAATGAAGATCATGGCATCCGGTCCCATCACTTCATGGGAAATAGATGGGGAAACAGTGGAAACAGTGTCAGACTTTATTTTTCTGGGCTCCAAAATCACTGCAGATGGTGACTGCAGCCATGAAATTAAAAGACGCTTACTCCTTGGAAGAAAAGTTATGACCAATCTAGATAGTATATTCAAAAGCAGAGACATTACTTTGCTGGCTAAGGTCCATCTAGTTAAGGCTATGGTTTTTCCAGTGGTCATGTATGGATGTGAGAGTTGGACTGTGAAGAAGGCTGAGCGCCGAAGAATTGATGTTTTTGAACTGTGGTGTTGGAGAAGACTCTTGAGAGTCCCTTGGACTACAAGGAGATCCAACCAGTCCATTCTGAAGGAGATCAACCCTGGGATTTCTTTGGAAGGAATGATGCTAAAGCTGAAACTCCAGTACTTTGGCCACCTCATGCGAAGAGTTGACTCATTGGAAAAGCCTCTGATGCTGGAGGGATTGGGGGCAGGAGGGGAAGGGGACGACAGAGGATGAAATAGCTGGATGGCATCACTGACTCGATGGACGTGAATGTGAGTGAACTCCGGGAGTTGGTGATGGATAGGGAGGCCTGGCGTGCTGCGATTTATGGGGTCGCAAAGTCGGACATGACTGAGCGACTGAACTGAACTGAATGATCCTTACCTGAAGCAATCATTAGTGCGGTATTTGGTCAGGTATTAATTTTCAAATTCTATTTTTTCTTCAGTTGGAACTCTGCTATAAGGAAGAGCTTTCCTGTCTCTGCTGCTTATTTATTTTAAAAATTATTTATATAGGTATTAGTTTGTAGATTCTTATTGTCTGCTCTTGGTTATAATTCCTTGCTCCTATCAGTCTTTTTTTTCAATCAAACTGTCCTCAGTTTAGCTAGTGAAAGCCCACTTGAGCTGCATTCTCTGTCCCTCATTTTTTTCTTATACTTTCTTACAATTTTGAATCACAAGGTATTCTAGACTCCTCTTGGATTTTCCCTTCCCTAGCTCAGAATCAGCTATTTCCACCCCCCACCCCCAAAAAAGTGCTGCTTCCTTTTTATTGGATATGGAATTTAGAAAGCAGGATTTGGATATAAGGTGTGCTCATCAGTATTGGATTCTAAATATATATATTTATAAGCACATACCTATATCCATTTCTATACCTATTTTAAGTCTACATTGAAAGTCATGGATTTGCTTCTGTTTGTATTGCAGTTTAGAATCACCACCACCCTTTTATTGATTTTAAAGTTTTCTTTCTTCCTTTACTTCCTCCCTCCTTCTTCCTTCCCTCTCCTTTTCCCTAGCTTTATCCACTTTATAGTCCTTGCCCTTGATTTAAACATGTGGCCCTTTAGTCTGATGAAAGGAAGCAATTTTTGAATCTGAAGGCCCAAGTTAGGTTCTTGGCACCACCACTTTCCAGCTCTGTGATTGTGTGTGAGCAGTCTCTCACTGTAATCGATCCTCAAGGCAACAGAATTCTTTCCTGGCTCAATCTGTGAAATCAGGCTAAAATGTTTTCCTTTGAAATTCTCAGACATAAAAGCTGGTTTATCACTCCTTCCTGACTTCAATTCAAGTCTTCCTTTGATCAAGACACGCAGGCAGGCTGCCTTCCCCAAACAGTTCTTCCCAGCACTTCAAATTGAGCAGTTCAGCTACTGTTTCTCCCCTTGTTAAATCTTTCTTGTCACACAAGTACATTGGCCCCCAGTTGCCTATACACTATGGCTCTATGTGACATCAGTTTCTGCCCCTTCTACATTTATCCCCTATATCCATTGTATAATTGCCTATCTGTCTGTCTCTACATCTGTCTGTCTGTCTGTATATCTTTCAGGGAGATAAAAGGATTACAGCTTCAAACTACACATTTGAAGAGCAGTTCCTATTAGAATTGGTAGTATTTTTCACTTAGAAATTAAAATGACAGCATCATGGACAAAATCAGTTTGATTCCCCAAGCATCAAATGTTGACTACTGTTTCAAGAATATTAACTCCTCAAAGGGCAGTTATAGTTAAGATTATTTAAGAACAAAGACTTTGGCAAGCCTTCAGTGGAAGGGAGCTGTGTTCTTTTTTGTGCATTTGCATTTTAACAGACTGAGAAATAAATCCAGTTTTTAAAGGGAAGAACTATTTGCCATCTGCAGTTCGTTAATGTCTGAGGCAGGGAAAATCTGTCGTTCACGCACATTTGGGATGCAGTTGGCAGATTTTCCTCTTCCGGAGGGTTTCATCCGCAGTGACTGAGATCGAAACACCCTGCCTGGTATGTTATAGTGAGCCAGCCGCTTGGCTTTTGCTTGGGGCAAAACCTTAGTATCTTGAGAGTAGTATCTGCTCATTTTTCCCTTGTGACAAAAGTCTAAAAATCATTGATGGAAGAATTGGTCACAGATAAAATAGTAAAGAATATAGTCACCAGATTTCCAGGTACTGGTAAAGCAGCTCACGTGCAATCAGGCTACATTATTTAAATGGCCTTGTGCAGCAGGGCGGGCCATATGTAAGGTGTACAGGGTTAGGGGTGGGAGCAGAGAAGGGACAAGACAGGAAAAGATTAAGAACAAAAAGCCACCTCATTGAAAG
The DNA here is from genome assembly GCF_014754425.2 of Oryx dammah. Classification (NCBI taxonomy): domain Eukaryota; kingdom Metazoa; phylum Chordata; class Mammalia; order Artiodactyla; family Bovidae; genus Oryx; species Oryx dammah. The sequence goes on along the minus strand of NW_024070202.1, from coordinate 47,937,660 downwards.
GACTGTGTGGGGACAGAGAAAGGACATTTTGACCGCTGACATGAATGAAAAATTCTAAATGAGGCAAAGATGGTTAAAGAGGACATGTAGAAAGGTTCAGTGATGTACACCAAACAAATCTTCTGAGCTACCTTTCAAAGAAACAGCACAAATATTACATTAGTTCTCAGATTGTTTGGATTGGTGTTCTTAAAAATGAAACCTTAAGTAGCAGCAAAATCTAGCAGAATCTAAGAAGTGGTTTGGTATATTTGAGTAGTAAGCAGGGGTGATGGGCTTCCCACATGATGCAGTAGTAAAGAATCCACCTGCCAATGCAGGAGATGCAAGAGATGCAGGTTCGATCCTTGGGTCAGAAAGAATCCCTGGAGTAAGACATCACAACCCACTCCAATATCGCCTTAAAAATTCCATGGACAGAGGAGCCTGCATGGGGTCACAAAGAGTCAGACATGACTGAGCGATGGAGCATGCACAAGAAGGGTGATAATCAACATAAGACATGGGCATTTTCCATTAGAATGGATGCTCAGCCAATCAGAATGACTGTCAGCCATAAATGACAATGCATCACCCCAGTGTGTGCCAGCCTGATGTCATCTCTGATCATCAGTGCTTCTAGGCCTGAAAGTGGTTTGTGGTGATTTATAGGCGTGCAGGTACTATATGAGCTCAAATGTCATTCAGTGTTAGTTCCATATGAGCCTCATGAGACACTGGGCCGGGGGCAGTGGGGTGGGGTGGAGAGAAACTAATGAACAGTCTCACGTGGTCTTACCCCTGCCTTGTGCCTCACTAGAGAGTGCAATTATCTGCTATGCATTTACTAACTGTGTTTCAGATATGAAAACAAGGGAAAGGGCACTCTTGTTTTGGTTTTGATCATATTGACAGAGTACAGAGTGACAGAGGTAATGCTCACCAAATGTCCATCTTGTATCTGTTTCCTAGCATCATTGCATTTAGGCTGGGGCCATGAGTAATTTTGACCAAGGGACTGTGAACAGGGGTGACATGGGTCACTTTTACACCAGGTAGTGGTTAAAAGCCAATGTGCTGCCTCCAGTTTTCTCTTGACATGGCAATTTATGAGACCATATTGTATGATTCTTAGACAGAGAAGGCAAACCCAGTCTGCATGGAACTTGATGTGAAAGACAAACTTGTGTTAAACCAGTGAGATTGGCATAACACAGCATAAATTTTCTTTTATGATATATTTGCAGCAGCTTTATTCTTTTTTTTCTTAATATATGTATTTTATTGAAGTATAGTTGACTTACAATGTTTCAGGTGTACAATAAGGTGATTCAGTTATATATATACACATATATTATTATTATTATTATTTACTTTTAAATTGAAGGATAATCGCTTTACAGAATTTTGTTGTTTTCTGTCAAACCTCAACATGAATCAGCCATAGATATACATATGTCCCCTCCCTTTTAACCCTCCCTCCCATCTCCCTTCCCCATCCCACCCCTCTAGGTTGATACAGAGCCCCTGTTTGAGTTTCCTGAGACATACAGCAAATTCCCATTGGCTATCTGTTTTACACTTGGCAATGTAGGTTTCCATGTTACTCTCTCCATACATCTCACCCCCTCCGCCCCTCTCCCATGTGCATGAGTCTATTCTCTATGTCTGTTTCTCCATTGCTGCCCTGAAAATAAATTCTTTGGTACCATTTTTCTAGATTCTGTATATATGCGTTAGTATATGAATTTATCTTTCTCTTTCTGACTTACTTCACTCTGTATAATAGGCTCTAGGTTCATCCACCTCGTTAGAACTGACTCAAATGTGTTCCTTTTTATGGCTGAGTAATATTCCATTGTGTATATGTACCACAACTTCTTTATCTATTCATCTGTCAGTGGACATCTAGGTTGCTTCCATGTTCTAACTATTGTAAACAGTGCTTATAGCAGCTTTATTCTTAACGGTCCCAAACTGTACACAGCTCAAAGGTCTATAAAAAGACATGCGTAACTAATAGCTCAGCTGGTGTAAGAATCTGCCTGCAATGCAGGAGACCCTGGTTTGATTCCCAGGTCAGAAAGATCCCTGGAGAAGGAGCAGGCTACCTACTCCAGTATTCATGGGCTTCTCTGGTGCCTCAAGATGGTTAAGAATCTGCCTGCAATGCAGGAGACCTGGGTTTGATCCCTGGGTTGGGAAGATCCCCTGGAGGAGGGCATGGCAACCCACTCCAGTATTCTTGCCTGGAGAATCCCGTGGACAGAGGAGCCTGGTGGGCTACAGTCCATGGGGGTGCAAAGAGTCAGACACAACTGAGCAAACAAGCACGTGCACACACAACTAGTACCCAACAATGCTCATTCTGAGCAAAAGAAGCCAGATGCAACATTTTATATCCTGTTCTATTTCTTTTATGTCAAATTACAGATTAGATAAAACTATGAAATAGTGACTGAGAGTATATCTGTGTGCTCCTGGTTTGGGGTGGGGGAAGTTCAGCACAGCATAGCTTATCCTGGCGGTAAATGAGTCCCTTGTGGATACTGCATAATGAAAACCCAAAGTATGTTCTTTACTAGAAAGCTGTGAAGGCACAGATATTGAGGATTAAAGTGCCACTGATCTGTTATCCAGTAGCAAAACATTTTTAAAGCTTTCACCAGTGATAACTTGGGGAGGTGGCATGCAACATAGTACACCAGCAGTACTGGAGGAAGACACTATAAAGCAGAATATAAATCATGCCTATTGACTGCCACTGACTAGTGCTACAAGAAACAGATAAACTCAGAAAAGAAATTGTAGGCAATCGGATGTGACTATAGAGTATTCAGAAATCGAAAATCTGAGAGAACTGGAAAAGCCAGTTTTGTCTAGACCCCAAGCTGTAAAACACAGGATTGAAGAGATTGGGATTGGCTTCCTCTTAGGCTTTAGGGTATAGAAAACTTCAGGAGAACTTTGCTTCTAAGCAAAAATGAAATGGAAAAAAAACTGGCAATTTACAGAATCATAAATTTTCTTCTATCCATCCCAAACTGAGATCCCACACCAAGCAAGGAAACCAAATTCTGTAGAGGGGCAACTATCCTAGGAGGGGCAGGACTCATGAATTGCTTCACCATTGACAGAGTAAGTTGGGGGAGGTGGCCAGCGTAGAAGCAAGAAGAAATGAGCTAAAGGAATCTAAAGCCCTAGTGTGGGCTCGCACAGTAGTTCCAAAGAAACCAGGTAGTCCCAGACACAAGGGGAGTTGGCACTCACTGGCAAGCTTTATTTCCATAGCCCTCCACCAGAAAAGCAACTTGCTTTACAGAAAATCAAACTGAAAATTTTTGGTTAAAAACCATGTTTCCTGCACTAACCAAGAGTGAAAAAATTATGCTGGGATCACCAACTCAGATCTCCTCACTCACCAGGCAAGTGCTGTAAAACATTCTGTCTTAAGTCACAGCCAACTTCTTCCTCACAGTTACTCAATAAAGATCAACTGACTGATCTTTTAAGATGGAATCTTTCGCTTCAGTATGTGTTTTATCTACAATAAATATCTACAAATATCTAATCCTGCCTGAACATAAGCACCTCTGCCTTAGTAATGGCTCTGAGATTTTCAACAAATTTTAAAACTCTCAGGCATAGAAAGGTGTTATTCAAGGTTTGGGACTTGAGCAATTTAGTGACTTTAAGCTCTATCATTAGGTGTCAAGAAAGCATGAAAACTTCACAGATGAAATGCAAAGGGAACTGATGATGTCATTGATGGAACAATGCAAAGTTTAAAATCTTTTTCTACTTAAGCTTCTCCAAGGCCTATTTCAGTTCAGGAACTTACTGAGAACCAGAAGAATAGCAAGGTCATCACTGAACTACAATGCCATCCCCCAATTTTTCCTTCCCATTAAAAAAAAATATTGTTTGTTTCTATGTACAAATTCATTTTCAGTATAGAAATTTTGAGAAAGACAATGAAATAAAAGACATAATCCCATCAACCAAGTATAACCACTGTTAACAACTGAGTGTATATTCTTCCAGACTTGCCTGTGCATTTATATATTTTCAACATTGGTGTCATATATTGTAGACTGTTTCACCTCAAATTTCTGACTCTCTACACAACTCCCCATCTATCAACATCTTAACTTATTCAGTTGCATTGCCTATATCATCTATGAGAATCTGGTCTAGTAGGCGTGAAATACTGTCACACACCACCTAACCCAGAAAATCAAGTGGATGCCATTACTGAATATCTAGATTTTAAAATTTATGCTTTAAGTATATCTAAAGTCCAGTTAAGGTACAGCTTTATACTAAGGTGTTTTACTTGTATATCACCAAGCATTTAGTTATAGACTAGGGATTACAACTTCAAAATACAAAGAAAACATATATTTAGGAGTCTATATTTTTAGAGCCATTTAAAAAATAGGCCACCATAAGCTCTAGACTATTCTGAGCACAATGCTATGAGAGACTCCACTGTAAAATATTTAAGGAAAGTTAAAACAGCTTTATTGGCAAAAGAAATCTATACTTGATCCATTTAGAACTGAGCATTCTTTTTTTTAAGTTTTTATTTTGTTCAAGCCTGAGACTCCAGGGATAGGTAAACCATGGAAGTGGGTGTAGGGGGTCTGTCTCCATTTTTCCTGTGAAGATTAAACAGCATCCTTGATTCATAGTTTCTTCAACATAAAATGATCAGTTAGCCCTGAGTCATGGTGACAGTATCCCAGTCAGACCCATAACTGTCAGTGGCCTGGTAGTGTTATTTGCTTGTTGTCTTTTAAATGTCTCCAGGCAGCAGTCATCGACCTAAAAGTCAGTGAGCAAGTGGCATACTGATGGGCACTTCTGCCTCATTTATTTATGAAAATACAGAAAACAGATTCAAGATTTGCATTATAAGAGGGAATATCCTTTTTCAAAAGAGCACCACAGTCTTCCTACCAAGAGAGATAGATCATGTCCCAATAATCATATATTTCCATTCATATGTAATGAATTCCAGAAAATGTATTTGAAAGTCAAGTGTCTGAGTTAAACTGTAGGCATATATAGAAGGTTCTGCTTCTTGAGAGCTCAGGACATTGTAGAATTCATAATTGTGATGAAAAACACCATTTTTTCCTGGCTATGCTATGAAGACATATTATTTAATACATTAAGAACAATAAACATTAGAGGTAATAATTGTTTCAGTCACTAAGTGTCATCGTATCTGACTCTTTGTGACCCCATGGACTACAGCACTCCAGGCTTCCCTGTTCTTCACCATCTCCCAGAGTTTGCTCAAATCATGGCCATTGAGTCAGTGATGACAGCCAACCATCTCATCATCTGTCATCCCCTTCTCTTCCTCCTTTCAGTCCTTCCTAGTATCAGGGTCTTTTCCAATGGGTAGTTTTTCCACATCAGGTGGCGAGTTTCAGCTTCAGCATCAGTCCTTCCAATGAATATTCAAGGTGGATTTCCTTTAGGATTGACTGGTGAGATTTCCTTGCAGTCCAAGAGACTCTCAAGAGTCTCCTCCAGCACCACAGTTTGAAAACATCAATTCTTCAGTGCTCAGCCTTCTATATGGTCCAGGTCTCACGTTTGTACAGGACTATTGGAAAACCTGTAACTTTGACTAGATGGACCGTTGTTGGCAAAGTGATGTCCCTGCTTTTTAATACACTGTCTAGGTTTGTCATAACTTTATGTCCAAGGAGCGAATGTCTTTTAATTTCATGCCTGCAGTTACCATCTGCAGTAATTTTGGAGCCCACGAAAATAAAATCTCTCACAGTTTCCATTTTTTCCCCATCCATTTGCCATGAAGTAATGGGACTGGATGCCATGATCTTAGTTTTTTGAATGTTGAGCATTAAGCCAGCTTTTTCACCTTCATCAAGAAGCTCTTTATTTCCTCTTTGCTTTCTGCAATTAGGGTGGTATCATCCACATGTCTGAGATTGTTATATTTCTCTTGACAATCTTGATTCCAGCTTGTGCTTCATCCAGCCTGGCGTTTCTCATGATGTATTCTGCACATAAGTTAAATAAGCAGGGTGACAATATACAGCCTTGACGTACTCCTTTCCCAATTTTGAATGACTTCATTGTTCCCTGGACAACAAGGAAATCCAACCAGTCCATCCTAAGGGAAATCAGTCCTGAATGTTCACTGGAAAGACTGATGCTGAAACTGAAACTCCAGTACTTTGGCCACCTAATGCAAAAAACTGACTCATTTGAAAAGACCCTGATGCCAGGAAAGATTGAAGGTGGGAGGAGAAGGGGATGACAGAGGATGAGATGGTCGGGTGGCATCACCATCTCAATGGACATGAGTTTGAGTATTCTCTGGGAGTTGGTGATGGACAGGGAGGCCTGGCATACTGCAGTCCATGGGGTCACAAAGAGTTGAACACGACTAAGTGACTGAAATGAACTTAACTGAACTGATTATTCCATGTCTGGTTCTAACCATGGCTTCTTGACTTGTATACAGATTTCTCAGGAGGCAGGTAAGGTGGTCTGGTAATACCATCTCTTTAAAAATCTTCCACAGTTTGTTGTGACCCACACAGTCAAAGGCTTTAGCATAATCAGTAAAGTAGAAGTAGATGTTTTTCTGAAATTCCTTTGCTCTTTCTATGATCCAATGGATGTTGGCAATTTGATCTCTGGTTCCTCTGCCTTATCTAAATTGAGCTTGTACATCTGGAGGTTCTTGGTTCACATACTGTTGAAGCCTAACTTAAAGGATTTTGAGCACTACTTTGCTAGCATGTGAAATGAGTGCAACTGTATGGTAGTTTGAACATTCTTTGGCATTGCCTTTCTTTGGAATTGGAATGAAAACTGACCTTTTCCAGTCCTGTGGCCACTGCTGAGTTTTCCAAATTTGCTGGCATATTGAATGTAGCACTTTCACACCATCATCTTTTAGGATTTGAAATAGCTCAACTGGAATTCCATCATCTCCACTCAGTTTGTTCATAGTGATGCTTCCTAAGGCCCACTTGACTTCACACTCCAGGATGTCTGGCTCTAGGTTAGTGACCACACCATCATGGTTATCTGGGTCATTAGGACCTTTTTTGTACATTTCTTCTGTGTATTCTTGCCACCTCTTTTTAATCTCTTCTGCTTCTGTTAGGTCCTTTCTATTTCTCTCCTTTATCATGCCCATCTTTGCATGAAATGTTCTCTTGGTATCTCTAATCTTCTTGAAGAGACCTCTCGTCTTTCCCATTCTACTTTTTTCCTCTATTTCTTTGCATTGTTTACTTAAGAAGGCTTTCTTATCTCTCCTTGCTATTCTCTGGAACTCTGCATTCAGTGAGGGTATATCTTCCCCTTTATCCTTTGCCCTTTGCTTCTATTCTTTTCTCAGCTATTTGTAAGGCCTCCTCAGAATTATAAAATCCATAGTTGTGATGAAAAGTCATCATTTTTTGCTTGGATATGCAGTCAAGACATATTATTTAATACATTAAGAACAATAAACATTATAGATAATAAAAATACATGTTTTGAAATAATTTACCTCGGTTGTCAGTTTTCTCAGCCTTGAGAAGAAACTTAGGTAAAGTTGGGGTAATGACTAGCTGATAGAAATTCTATTTAATCATGTTTGTTTCACATGTTTTCTTATATGTCAGTATGTTTTCTTATAATGGTTTTCAAGAGAAAGTGGAACACCAGCCATTTTCTTCTCTGAGAAGAGGTCAGTGAGTGAACCTCATTTGGATCACTGCTCATTCTCAATCCATACTTAACCCAATTCCTCCATTAACACCCTTTGCCTTGGATGATATTTCAGAACATTATCTGTAGTCTCCAGTTTGTTTTCTCCCTCTGTTGCTAAGTTCACAGTCAACCATTTGATGTCCATGGAGCACCTGACTGAAGGCCAAATTAACCGGCCTTCAGCACACCAAACTACATTATCACTGGTATTAGTACCGTCATTCATTTTTACAAAATAACAAAAGCAAATGTTCTTGATACTCAGATCACTGGATCAGTCAGTCAGTCAGTTCAATCACACAGTCGTGTCCGACTCTTTGCAACCCCTTGAATCACAGCATGCCAGGCCTCTCTGTCCATCACCAACTCCCGGAATTCACTCAGATTCACGTCCATCGAGTCGGTGATGCCATCCAGCCATCTCATCCTCTGTCGTCCCCTTCCCCTCCTGCCCCCAATCCCTCCCAGCATCAGAGTCTTTTCCAATGAGTCAACTCTTTACATGAGGTGGCCAAAGTACTGGAGTTTCAGCTTTAGCTTCATTCCTTCCAAAGAAATCCCAGGGCTGATCTCCTTTAGAATGGACTGGTTGGATCTCCTTGCAGTCCAAGGAACTCTCAAGAGTCTTCTCCAACACCACAGTTCAAAGGCATCAATTCTTCAGCGCTCAGCCTTCTTCACAGTCCAACTCTCACATCCATACATGACTACTGGAAAAACCATAGCTTTGACTAGACGGACCTTTGTTGGCAAAGTAATGTCTCTGCTTTTGAATATGCTATCTAGGTTGGTCATAAATTCCCTTCCAAGGAGTAAGCATCTTTTAATTTCATGGCTGCAATCACCATCTGCAGTGATTTTGGAGCCCAAAAAAATAAAGTCTGACACTGTTTCCACTGTTTCCCCATCTATTTGCCATGAAGTGATGGGACCAGATGCCATGATCTTAGGTTTCTGAATGTTGAGCTTTAAGCCAACTTTTTCACTCTCCTCTTTCACTTTCATCAAGAGGCTTTTTAGTTCCTCTGGATAAACACCCACAAATAACGATTACCAAAAACAGAATGCTGAGAGGCAGACAGAACCAGCATATCATGCCTTAACACTTGTTTGTCAACCAGAGTATGAAAACCCTGATCAGCAGAGTTCTAAAGATCCCACATAGGAGAGTAGGGAGACCATGTAAAAGATGTGTGAGGTCAAAGACTGCCTATATATCTTTGAGGAATAGTCACTGCTGATATCAGGATTAATCAAAGAGAAAACATTACAGACATTATAGCATTTGTTAATACTTAAAACTTTTAAAATTAATTTTTATTGGAATATAGTTGCTTTACAATGTGTTCATTTCTACTCTACAGCAAAATGAATCAACCATACATATATATATATCTCTCCTCCCTTTTGGACTTCCTTCTCATTCAGGTCACCACAGTGCTTTAGGAAGAGTTCTCTATACTATTCAGTATGTTCTCATTAGTTATCAATTTTATGCACAGTATCAATGGTGTATATATGTCAGTTAATATTTAAATTTAGAAAAATGATTTTTCACAAAATCTTATGCCCTTCCTTTCCCTAAAAGTGTACACCTGGACTCTGCCCAGTTTAGAAGACTTGGGACAAGTAAAGGTAGGAGAGAAGCAAAATCCAAAGCTATGAAGGAGACGAAAAATTCTGATCTTGGACAGGACTTCCTGACAAGTAGACAGAGATGAGAGCCAGAAAGAGCCCTCTGGGGCTTCAGGTTGGGGTGTGGAAGAGGCAGGTATGGGGCTTGACTTGCACACCTACCTTGTTGCCAGTATCTTCTAGTACTTACAAGAGCACACAATTGTATTTTGTGCTTCCCAGGTGACTTTGGTCTTAGTATTGGATATCTTCATTCTAGCCCAGGGACAAAAATAGTGTAAACAAACCCTTATTTTGGGAAAGGAAAATGTGCTCTCCAAAATATGTCTCCCTTTAAAAAGAGAATTGGCTTTAATTAAAAGTAAATTAATTAAATCACTTAGCTGTAAATGCTTTCTCTGTGCTGATAAGTGTATGGAAAGATTCAGAACATCTATAATGCTGGGACTAAATGAAGGTCTGATTTGCTCATAAGTTTGAGGTGAGAGCCTAAAGCAAAATTCAGTTTGAGTTTGCTAGGTTCTGTGCTGTGGTGCCAGATAGTACTGCTCTTAGTGATGGTCATGCATGGTGGGGGGGTGGAGGCAAGGGAGAGAGAAAGGAAGGGTGTACCTTGGACTGTATGTCTCACCTGTAGAGCTACCATATTGGTGGGCTCCCTGAGCCCCACCTGGGAACAGCGTGGTACAGGCCTGTTTTTTCTTCTCCTTGTAGTTGCTTTCCAGCTATAAATCTCCTTCTATTTAGGGCCTACCAGATGCCTGGAGTAGCTCCAGGTCTTGATTCTATGGAGTTATCTGGGGGTCCCATTACCTGAATTGGTCTCAGATGGGTAGCCAGGTAAGCTGATGCCCTCTGCTGACCAGAGAAAATATCTTTCAAGATTGACCACCAAAATGGCACTGACAGACCCATTTTGGGTGTTCTCCATTCATGTTGGATACAGGATAATTTCAGGGCTCTGGTGACCCATGGGCCCGAGCCATCCATATGAGCCGCATTGGTCAGATCTTGCCTACTTGTGCTCTGACCGCAGAGCTGCTTCCAGTCTCCAGAATCCGAAGGCAGTGGGTGTGGCAGCCTTTGCCCTGTGCCTCTTTCTGAGAATGGTTGTTCAGATGAGAGTGGTAGCAGTGTCATGAGAGGCAGGGTGTTTCTTGATGTATTTTGATAGAGCCTGTACATTTGGGGAGGGTTGGAAGAGGGTTGCAATGAAGATGACTTACAGAATGGGAGCAAGAAGCTGAGATTATAGAGAATCTTGCTAATGATAGATCAGGACTAGAAGGCAGAGGTCTGGAGAGTTGGAGATGGCTGTGACATTGCATTAGAGAAGGAAATGCATAGGCCATGTGATGATGACATTTGGGATGATGGCAAAAGCCAGGGCTGGTGTGCTATACAGTAAGTCCTTATTAGTAATCTATTTTATGTATAGTAGCGACTTCACTTTCACTTTTCACTTTCATGCATTGGAGAAGGAAATGGCAACCCACTCCAGTGTTCTTGCCTGGAGAATCCCAGGGACGGTGGAGCCTGGTGGGCTGCCGTCTCTGGGGTCGCACAGAGTCGGACACGACTGAAGCGACTTAGCAGCAGCAGCAACAGCGTGTATATATGTCAACTTTTAAATGACATGGTTTTGCTGACTGTGTCGCTCTGCAGGGTTGGTATGAGAGTTTGATGGCTGAAAACCACATGGCATCTGCTAAACAGACCACACGACATTGCGCGTTCATCCGCAGATGAGGAGTATTTGTGAAGTCACATGATTCCTTTATTGTCTATTTAATCTGAGCTATGGGGGGCGGAAGGCTGCAGAATGAGTAGATCCGAGGAATGAGATTTGCCATTGTATTGCACGAGTGTTCTTTGGAAAAACAGAACTTCTAAATCAGTGGATGCTTTCACGGAACCCTGGCTCAGGTTCCTGCAGCACTCGCGGCCTTCCTGCTGTGATCTCGCGGTCATGGTGCTACAGTTGTGCAGACTTGAATGTCTGGGCTATGCTGCTTGATATTTTTTCCAGTGTTCATTTTTCGTTTCTAACCAGATCTCAAGCATTTTGATGTGTACTGCTTTGTTTAACTGAAGACATTCTTCATAACTCACACTAGACAATTCATGTGATAAGACTTGCGTTAGGGGTGAACCTAATGGGTAATTTTGCCTTTTCCTTTCAGTCATTCCTATTTCTGCTTTTTCCCTCACCTAGAGAATGGAGTAAGCCTCCCCAAACAAGATACTGCAGTAGAAGTGATAAGTGGGTGATCTAACAATTATTTTAAGGAAATTGCATTTTAATCTTTAAATATGTAAGACTAGAGATGATTTTGGTTTAATGTTTTGATGGCTTTTCCCCCTTCAATGTCCAACTTGCAGGAGTTCTTTTTTTCTCTGTGAATTTCAGTGGCTTTTGGAGGGTACATGATACAAACGGTTGGGAGTTCTTAGTAATTCTGTGCAGCAAAAGTGTCCAGCAAGCCTGTTTGCATGGACTCACCTGTGTAAGGGCACTCACAGTGCAAAGGTATGAAGAACTGTCACTTTTGTATTAGGGCAAAAGGAAGAGGAAACCTAGCCCTTGAACCAGAAGGGACCCTGATTTAACATAAAGTTCATCTCTCAAATACAGGACTCTTGATGTGAATGGAGTCAGGTTGGGGCTCACACCAGAGCAGGCTGTGTACTAGTGTCCTTGGCCCCACACAGCATCGCTTTGGTTTGGTTTTAAAGATTTTTTTTTTTTTATGCAGACAATTATTAAGTCTTTATTGAATTTGCTACAATATTGCTTCTGTTTAATGTTTTGTTTTTGGCTAAGAGGCATGTGGATTCTTAGCTCCCCAAATGGGGCTGGAACCTGTACCCCTGCCTTGGAAGGCAAAGTCTTAACCACTAGACCACTAGGGAAGTCCCCCAGCAGAATCACTTCGGGTGTTAGTGGATGCTTCTCTGACCAAATTTCTCAATGAGATGCAAATGATTTTGACAACTAGGTGTGCTTCTCAGGTGTCCGGTGAATAGCAGTCAATTTCCTTTTCTCCCCATAAGCCTTAGGACATTGACTGGAAGCCACTGCGGGACCTTGCGTCCTAAGATCATGTCAATATTCTGGAAAAGCAAACCCAAGGACTGCCTATAATAATAACAGCAGGCCCTTATATGTCATATGTATTTTAAGTATTTGTTGTTGTTGTAGATTTCTGATACAGAAGTTTTCCAGTGAGGAAACCAAGTTGAAAGAGGTGAGGTAAACTGCCTAAGGGCCCTGAGGTTTTGTGTAGTGGGGCCAGAATTTGAAGCCAGACAGTCGGTTTCCATGTCTTAACCACAGCACCCTACTCTGTCCCCCAGCTCTCATCCTACCAGACCTGCTTTCATTTACCTGAAAGCCTGCTGCAGCAGGCCAACTAATCCATGAAGTTATGTCATGGAAAGGTGGAATGCACAGTTTTTATCAGAGTGAAATAAAGTTCAGGTCCTATCCACTGGGGCCCAAACATTTCCCAAGGTGACTTTCTACCCTCAAACCTATTTGAATACTCTTCGAGGCCCTGTATTACTAGATTCAGGATATAAGAATTTGGCTTCAGCAGATGCTCCAGGCTTCTCTGAAAAGATGTATACCTGCCCTAATATAAAGAAGAATGGAGTGACAAAGTAAACTTGGGCTCCACACTAGGTCAGAGCACATGGTTAGTTTCCTAGGTGGGGTAAAGCGCTGAACTGTCCCGGGGTTTCCAGAGGACACATGTAGGGCTGCAGATTGATTTGATGAGGCAGGGGAACTTCTCTCTCCTCCTTCCCATTCAGTGACCCCAGAAACTTAAAGAGAACCACAAACTAAATAAAAGCAAGATGAATACCTTTCTGATCTGTGAAAGAAGCACAGAGGGATATCAGGAAAGTACAGAGCCTGGGCCATGAGCAAGAAAGTGGAGTGGGAACTTTCTTGGCAGTCCAGTGGTTAAGACTTTGCCTTCATATGTGGGGGAGGTAGGAGGCGGTTAAATCCCTGGTTGGAGAGTTAAGATCTCATGTGCTTCACGGCCAAAAACCCAGAATATAAACAACGGAAACGATATTGTAGCAAGTTTAATAAAGACTTTTAAAATGATCCACATCAAAAAAAAAAAAAAAAAACTTAGAAAGAGTGGCCAGCAGAAAGGTCCTGAGGAAGAGGAAAGTCACCAGCCTTTGCGGATGGAGAATTCAAGAGGAGGGTTGAGAACACAGAGGGTAATTCTCACTTGCTTCAGGCTTTTTCCCGGGGCCTTGCTTTAAGGGTGGTAGTCAGTTGTCTGTGGGCAAGGAGAGCATTAAAGTACTATATGATGATTATACATCTATTTTTTTAAAGATGCTACTGGTTTGTAAAATTCTGCCCAGTCCCTAGAAACCTCCAAAATGGTCTCTGAATTCCAGTGTTCCAGCACCTCAGTGACATCTCTCAAAGTGCCTCATTCATCTAGAAGCAGCAAGAAACCCTTTGCAGACTATATGACTTGATGATTCTCTTGGAAAAAATATGATTTTCGTAACTATTTGTAGGTTCCATCAACTCATTGATTCAATACATGTATATTAAGTGTGAACATGTGCCAGACTTAAACTTTCACTGAGCATACAAAGAGAATAGGGCCCAGGACTAATAGATCAGTAGTTATAGATATGTCCATAGCATCTAACTGGGATTCTAATACACAAATGACTTTCTTCCACAGATGGAACTAGCTTCTCAAGAGGCAAAGTCACCATTCCCAACACTGTACCTGTTGAGACATATCATTCTGGTGAAGCCCTTTAAATAACTTCTTCCCTAAGCCTTCTGATCCAGATTAGGATAAAGGGACCAAGATGCACAAATCTGTTAGATCCACCTGCCAGTTTTGATGCTTAGATGCTATGATCAGATGTGCTCCAAGCAGAATCCCTGGAAAGATCTAAAAAGGAAGCAAGGGCCAGAGAGGAGGGATATCAGACTGCTGCAAAATGGTGCAGATGTGCTCAGGGAGGAAGCACAGAGAGAACACCAGAAGCATTCTCTATCAAACAAATCCCTCACTAAAGGGAAACAACTCAAGACAAAGAGAAGTGACTGCCCCCCATTTGTGGCAAAGTTAAGATGTCTGCTCTGGGGCTCTGTTCTGCTGCTTGCTAATAAAAACAAAACAAGAAAACCCTTTATTTCCTCTCCACACATTTATTCTCATGATTACTGCTGGCCCATCTTGCCCTCTGTGCTTCTTCCTACCATCAGAATCCCCTTCTAACCCCCAAGGAAGGGCCTTGCAAGTCTTGGTCATTTGTTATTCTAGGCAGAGGAGAAACTTTGCTAAAGATAACCCACTCGTTTGCAGACTCAGTGTCCCCACCAGCATCCATAGAGTGGGTCCTGGCCTCCCTCTTTGAAGACCCCTTCTTTTCTAGTGTATTTGAAGAGGGTTCTCTCATGACAGTGACCTCACTCATCTTCAGCCATCGTGGGGTGGTGCCTGCAACATTCCCTTAATCTGTATCTTATCTTCTGTTCCTCCACAGACCCTTTCACTTCGCTGCCAATCCCTCTTGGACCTGTAACATGAACTAGTCATTGTCATTTATCTGGGCCTTTAAGTCCTAATGGGATGGCTAACCCCAAGCTTTAATGAGCAACAGGACTTTAACAAACATTTGGAAATTGCATATAGGAATTGCAACTCTGAGAATTTAAACTGGAAATGAGTGTCATAAGTTCACAGGTCAAAGCTCTCATGTACACCCGCTCCTGGTCATCACCAGGCTGAGCGCCAGCCCTCTACATCTAGATCTGCGTTTCCTTCCATCAGAGACAGGGAGGGGGCAAGAGGCCTGTGATTCTTCTGTCCATAGAGTCTTTGCCTTATAATCCCCACTTCATTGTTCCCCCAATCCTGCCTCATTTTCTGTCCTTTTCTGGCCCATCCCAGAATGATTGTTGCAAAGTCCTCACCATTTAGGGAGAGTTAGTCTTGCCTGAGGGTCCCTAACAAGACAATAAACCAGAAAGCAATAAACATCATCCTTTTCCAGAGCCTGAGTTAAATGGTCTAGAATATTGCATAGAGGATGGCTTCAAACAGCCAGCCAGATGGGCCTTGAGCGGTATTCCCTCCATCACGCATAGTGAGGACAGGTTTCCAGTGCCTTCTTTGCACCCAACCCCAACTCCAGTAGGGACATCCATATATTTTCCAGAAGCAGGGAACAATTTTCAGAGACTCTGAACACTAAATCTTCTTTAAAGATGAAATGTTTTCCTATAGAAAACAATTGAGAGATGAAAGCAGATTCTTAGGTTATGGCAATGATAACAGAGCCCCTTGGAAAGGCAAGGTCTGAATTTCTGCATTCTAGAATAATTGATTTTCCTTTTAATAACCAAATAAACATCACATTGTCTTCCCAGAAGAAAGGAATTTTATCCCAGAGGGGAATATTTGTCCCCCACCCTTCACCATTTTACAAAACATCAAAAAGGAAAGCTTTGAAAGTACAGTATTTTTTTCCCCTAAGATTTCAAAGATACCAGGACAAATTCTTTGTTATGGGTCAAGATCAAAAAATTAGGTTCCTTTCACCTGGGAGTCTCTGCAAGAAGGATGTTTTTCCCAAGCCTGTGGCCTAAGGTGAAGAGCCTGCCTCAGATTCTGAGGGCTGGATTGCAGAGATATGGTGGGGAAGGCATGGGAAGCTCCAGATGAGGTTTCAAATATGAGTGTCCAGGCAGTCGGGACAGGACTCCCCATGGGCTCTGGAAAGCTCTCACCCCCAATCCTGCCCCCTTTTCAGTCATGGCCTTTAGACGTTACCTCCAGAGCTGGGGGTGGGGTGGGGGACTTCTCAGTATATCTATGTCCATATTCTCACTCTTGGACTACAGAATCAGGTACAGCAGGGACCACACTCCTGTCACTCCCTCTCTGTGCAGGGCAAGTCACCTGAAACTAGAAGGGACATTAGAGTTTCTTGAATCCAACCTTGTGGACCATTCGGATAAGTGAGCTGCGGTCCAGAAGTAAACTTACCCCGCCAAGGTTGCATTGCTGGTTTGTCCCACAAGCTTTGTGCCTTTGTGCCAGATGCTCTCCTGTAGCCAGGTCTTTTTAAATATATATATATATTTATCTATTTATCTGGCTGTGTTAGGTCTTAGTTGTGACCTGTGGGATCTTGGGTGTGCTGTGCGGGGATCTTTCATTGAGGTTCACAGATTTTCTAGTTGTGGCGCACAGGTTCAGTAGTTGTGGTGTGCAGGCTTAGTTGCTTAAGGTATGTGGGAATCTTAGTTCCTCAACCCAGGATCAAACCCATGTTCTCTGCATTTCAAGGTGGATTCTTAACCACTGGCTCGCCAGGTCTCTTGATGATGGAGATAGGATAAAAAATTCAGGAGGAAATCCTACAGATTTTATCATTTGGAAAGAAGTCCCTGAGTGACTCCTATATTGGAGACCCTGTACTAGGGGTAGGGAAGACAAGTATCAGTAAAATATGATTCTTCGCTTAAAGAGTTTACGGTCTAGTCCTTGAGAAAAACGGTGATGACTCAACAATAAAAGTGCTGCGACAGGGCATCCAGGCACCAAAGAGATGCGCCTTCCCAAGCTAGAAACTATGCTCAGATTTTTATATCATCCAAAGAATTTAGGACTTTCTGGCCTATTACGGAATAATTCGGCTTTCAGGAAGTTAAGATGCCACCTGCTCGTGTGGGTAAGAGGGAGATGGGGGATAGGTTGTACTGCCCCCACTCCTGAGCGCTGAGTTAGTGTTTGTCCCAGCAGCCCTCAAGAGCGCCGGGTGTGTCCAAGCCTGTGACCGACACCCAGGCACTGTGCCAGCCTCAGGATGGGCCTGAAGGTCTCCCCTCCTGCAAGGAACCTGTTTGTGCAGCTCCTGGTCGGGCAGCGTCACATAATAGCAGAAGCCAGGTGGTGCTTGGTAAAGTGACACTGCATTTTTGAGGCCCACCCAGCCTTGGCACCAGGACTCAGGCAGGTGAGCACTGCCCATGTGCCTCTCCCAAGGGAGGGCCACAGGACACCCTTTTCTGTAAAAAAAAAAAAAAAAATTTTTTTTCAATGAAAGTAGATTTGATTTACAATGTTATGTCAACCTCTGCTATACAGCAAAACAATTAGAGATGAGCATACTAAGTAAGTTAGAGAAAGATAAATACCATCTGACACCACAGGGCACTCTTAACCCAGGCTTGGCGGGAGGTGTAATCTTGAGCCCAGGCCAGTAACGAAGCAGGAGTCTGGCCAAGGGGGCAGCACTGGGTCAAACCACAAGCCAGGTGTACCCTGCAGATGGGACTCCACACACACCTGGTCAACCAAACTCAAAGCCATTTAGCTGCCCAAGGAGCTGTTTCACCCTGAAACCAGCTCCCTAAAGCAAGTCCCTGGATGCCTGTGTGTGCCACCCATTGAGATGAATCATGGAAACGGGGGCTAATTGAGGGGAAAGGATACAAAAAGCACAGCAGAGGGAGGTTAAGAGCATGACTCTGAGGCCAGATTGTCTGCTTTCAAACCCTAGCTCCAGTTCCTGCCCCTGTAAACTTGTGCAGGTTGGTCAGTAGCTGGGCTGTAGTCTTCTCATCTGTAAAATGGGAGTAATGGAGGTAGCTACCTAATGGTATTGTTGTGACTATTAAATGAATAATTACATATAAAATGCCTGAATAAGTATTCAATAATGATAGCTATTATTAAAGCTTTAAGACAGTCCTTATTATCAAATTCCTTGTATTCTAATAGAGATGAGAAAACCCAGGTATGAAACAACAGTAAAAACATGAGCCAGCATGTTCCAATTTGTGTGGTTCAGACTCTAAGACAAGTGAGAATTAGCACAGAATCCATCATAGATTATCTCTGGAGGAAGCCCACCTGTGAAGAGGAGCAAATGGGGAAACATAAGGCAGAGTGTGAACTTGAGGGAAAGAGAGCCCAGGGTTTCAATTCTGGCTCCACCAATGACCAGCTCTGTGATCTTGGGAAAGATACTGGGATGGTTCCTTTCTTGTGTCAACTTTGCTGGACCACAGGTTGGTCAAAGATAACTCTGGTGATTCTGTGAGAGTGTTGTTGGGTGAGATTCACATTTAAAGTAGTTGGCTGAGTAAAGCAGATTGTCCTCCCTAATGTGGGCAGGCCTTATTTGATCAGTTGAAGTCTTGAATTGAACAAAAAGGCTGACTCTTCTCTGAGTAAGAGATACTTCTACCGAACTGCCTTAGACCTGGGGCATCAGCTTCTTTTCCTGCCTTTGGGGTGAACTGAAATATTAGCTCTTCCTCAGGCTCTAGTCTGCCAGTGTAGGGCTGGAACTACACAACTGGCTCACCCACAAACTATGGATTTTGAGTGGCTGTGATTCAGACTCGGGCTGGAACTAAACTGTTGATCTCCTCAGTCTCCAGCCTGCCAGCTGTAGATCTGGGGACTTGTCAGACTCCATCATCACATGAGATTATTTCTTTATAACAAATAATAAATCTCCTCTTTCTCTGCTCTCTCCTTGTTCTGTTTCTCTGGAGGACCCTGACTAATAAGATGCTAATGTGTCTAAGCCTCAGTTTTCTCACCTGTGAAAAGAGGGTGAATATGTTGCTATCTATGTTGCTACAGAGATTCAATGGTTTCTTGCATCTGAACATTCACATAATACCTGACACATTAGGGCTAATAAATGTTAAATATCAGGGAGCATCAATCCCCTTAAACCAGAGACCACCAGGAACACTCGTATAGTTGAACAAATTGGGTTCGTTACTCACGGCAGTGATACAGAACACGCCACAGTGAATATGGGGCACCTCAGTGAGTGGATGTTAGAAAAGGCAGAGAAGATTTGAGTTTGTTTCAGGTATTTTGGAGAGGATTTAAGGAAGTGATGAGGCTTTGCCCTGAATTAGATGTTGTAGGGAGCTGGATAATTCTGTAGTGGGTGAATTGCGGTCCCCCAAAAGGTATGCCCACTTCTTAATGCCCAGTACCTGTGAATGTGACCTTATTTGGGTAAAGGGTCTTTGCAGATATAATTAAACAAAAGCTCTGGAGATCAGGTCATCCTGGGTTAACCAGGTGGGCCCTAAATCCAGGGACAAGAATGCTTAAAGGAGAAAGAACATAGAGACCAAGAGGAATAACATGGGGAAGAGGGTGATGAGACCATGGAGGCAGACACTGGGGTAATGTATCTCTAAGCCAAAGAGCACCAAGAACTACCAGCAGCCTCAAGAAGCTGGGAGGTAGATAGGAACTGAATTCTCCCTCAGAGCCTCCAGAGGGGACCAGTCCTGCCAGCACCCTGGCTTCAGACTTCCAGACTCTAGGACTGCAAGACAATAAGTGGCTGTTGTTCTAAGCAGCCCCATTCATGGTAATTTGTTATGGCAACCCTAGGGAACTAATACAGTATCTCAACTTTATCTCAAGGAAAGGCAGACCAGAACAAGGCTAGTGCTGTGATGACTCAGGAAGCAGCAGCCACTCCTATCAGCCTGCAGAGGAAGGTGCTTGGTGTCCTGAACAATGTTCAAGTTCTGTGTCCAGACATTATAAAGTGTGCTTATTTCTGTCTTGATCCATCAGGATCACAGAGTGGCCTTGTCTTGTGTTGATCTTCTGTGAAATTGTTTATGTTCAGTGAGGGAACACGAAGACCCAGCTGTGAGTGCCAACCAGTTCCGTATGCCAGGGGAGGCTTCCTGTTTTCTCAGGAGCATCTAAGAGAAATCTGTAATTTTTTAAAAGCCCCTATCAACCCCAGATTGCCTTCTAGGGACTTATGAAAAGTGGTCAGTCTTCTCTTTTAGTTTTTCTTTGCTGTTTACTGAAGAGTTATTACTGTTATCTGTCAGATGAGGAAATTCATCCTTTCTTCATCTCAAGGAATACATCAGTATTTGGCTCAGAGCACATGGGTAAGCACATTTATCCTGTGACAAATGAATTAAAATGTGAGCAGTTCCAAGTGTCAAGAGTGTTTCATCATTCTGGTTGTTGTCAAAGGAGGTGAAGCCAGGTTGCTGGAGCTAATCCAAAAAGCTCACAGCTTTGGACAACTCTCTGGGGGCATGAGCCTGAGCCAGACAGTTCTCTCTGCCAGCCAGAGTGGTTGGGCAGAGATCTTCCTTTACTAGCCCACAGATGAACTGTGGTCAAAGTGCCTTCCTTCTGGGTCACCAGGACTGGGTGTTGCAATGATGAACACCCTTTTCTCACTGGATTCTGTGTCCCTAGTGAGGTGCACACAGGCATCTTCTTCCCAGACGCTGGGACAACCTCATGCTAGACTTTCAGGTAAAGATCTGAAATGCTGCATTTTTCTTGTAGGCTAACAAAGCCTTGGAAAAACCCTGTGTAACAGTGGCTTTTTGTCTTTGACTCCCTTATTCTGAGTTCTTCAAAACTGAGGTCAGTTTGGTGCTCCTGAGGGGGCTTCCTTTGCTGTTCTAACCAACATGGACCTCCCCCAAAGGCAATTCAGAACCCAACACATGTGCCTGCAGCCTTACCCATCCAGAAGCATGCAACCGTTTTGGTTCCCCAATGCCAAATATGTTTTTCCCCTTTAGTACACACATGAAAAGTGAAAGTTGCTCATTCGTGTCTCTTTGTGACCCCATGGACTATACAGTCCCTGGAATTCTCCAGGCCAGAATACTAGAGTGTTCTGGAAAATACTAGATTTCCCTTCTCCAGGGGATCTTCCCAACCCAGGGATCGAACCCAGGTCTTCCACATTGCAGACGGATTCTTTACCAGTTGAGCCACAAGGGAAGCCCAAGAATATTGGAGTGGGTAGCCTATCCCTTCTCCAGCAGATTTTCCTGACCCAGAAATTGAACCGGGGTCTCCTGCATTGCAGGTAGATTCTTTACCAGCTGAGCTACCAGGGAAGCCCCAGTACACACATAATCATTTATTATTTCTTATTCTTGACTACTGTTATGAATAATGACTTGCTATCAGTTACAAGTAAGAGAAAATTCAACTAAAAGAGGCTTAAACAAGGGGGAAAAAGGTATTCTTTCACATGATGAGAAGCTCAGTGTTAGCACAGTTCCACGGTAGGTTACCTCAGCAGTTCATAATACGACTAAGGACACAGGTTCTTTTCTCTCTCCCCACTCCAGTCAGCACATCGACTTTTCCCTTTGGACTGGCTCCCCTCATGGTAGGCAAGACCCCCCCAGGGGGTCACACCTTCATATAAGTATCCAGTTGATGGGAAAGGGATGGAGAGCACCTTGTCCTTGGATGACTCCTGAAAAGATAGGGCCTTCGCTAAAGGCCCTCATGCACCAGAATTGTGCCATATGCCCATTCTTGAACCAAATACTGACAGAATGGTTGAACTCTGATTCATTCACTTAATCAAGAGTCACCTCCTTGGGCCAAAGAACTGCCTGGTCTCTCAGTGAAGAAAATGGTCACTAACTACATTTTTTAAAAAACAGTGTCTATTATCAAAGAAGTAAGGTAAGGCATGACACCTCAGTGGCCACAGACAGAACCTAGCATGCCTGAAGGTTTCTGAAAGAAAGCACGGGTCCAATATTACCTGCACACATGCCATAAAGCAGTGTGATGTAGGGCTGCTTTGTGGAGTTACCTGCTTCTGGGTCAACTCAGAAGCAAGTAGATTTCACCCAGAAGCTGCTACCAAACCCAACACAAAGGATGCCAGAGATAAAACAAAATAGGAATTCTTTAAGTGCAAACTATAGAATGTGATTCTAGAAGAAATATAAACTGGGCATTAAGTACACAGTGGTTATTTGAGTTGTGTTTCTTTAAGGATTTAGGGTACAATGCTGTGACATTTTAACTGTCTTGTAGTGCATTATAGTGAATGTGGGGCCTCCTAGGTGGCTCAATGGTAAACAATCCACCTGCCGATGCAAGTGTCAGAGGAGATGTGGGTTTGATTCCTGGTTCGGGAAAGATCCCCTGGAAAAGGGAATGACAGCCCACTCCAGTATTCTTATCTGGGAAATCCCATGGACAGAGGACCCTGGTGGGTTATAATCCATGGGGTCACAAAGAGTCAGACGCGACTGAGCAACTGACTGCACACACATAGTGTATGTGCTTATTATAGTAATACTTGATTGAAGTCTAATTTTCCCCAGAGTTCAAGGGTTGGAGGCAAATGAAAAAGTCAGGGGAAAAAAATGTCTTTGGTTCCTCCACAGCCAGAAAGTGGAATGATTCCAAGAATTGATTTCATTAGCAATAGGGAACTGAGAGCTAATGAGCCTCTCTAGATGGTCAAGGTTTCTTCTTAGTTTTGGTGATGATCCTGGATCTACTTTCTCTATGCCAGACTTCTAGTGATGCTAGAAATCACTAGCATCTGACTTGCATGATCCTTTTCAATTTTGAACTGGCTAAAGTTACCTCTTACTTGAAAGCTGGCTTTTCCAAGGATGACCAAAGTATCTGCTCTAGGGTTCTTATCACCCAAAACTTTCAGTATTTACATAAAGCACTCTGCACGGCCACAACCAGATGCTTAGAAGCATTATGTGTATATATCAGATACACAGACACATCATGCTCTTTATAAACATAATGCTCTTTGCCCTTTGTTCCAGTTATCCATGGATATAACAAACCATCCATATGGTGGCTTGAAGCATAATTGCAGTGCTTAAAACATAGTTTTATCTCTCTTACAGTTTTGTGGGTTTAGATTGTCTAAATTCTAGGCATCCTAATGAATCCCACTCCAGTACTCTTGCCTGGAAAATCCCATGGACGGAGGAGCCTGGTAGGCTGCAGTCCATGAAGTCGCAAAGAGTCGGACACGACTGAGCGACTTCACTTTCACTTTTCACTTTCATGCATTGGAGAAGGAAATGGCAACCACTCCGGTGTTCTTGCCTGGGGAATCCCAGAGATGGGGGAGCCTGATGGGCTGCCGTCTATGCGGTCGCACGGAGTCAGACACGACTGAAGCGACTTAGCAGCAGCAATGAGTCATAAAGTAGGAATATAACTTAAAACTTTAATTCAGCCCCTTGTCATTTTGCAAACAAAGATTCCGAGGAACAAGAGCTGAGGTGATTTGCCTTTGATTCCTTTTATCCCCAGAAGTTGTTGTTTAATAACAGTTGTGCAAAGGCTGTAAAGTCACATCTTTCTACCTTAGGTATTTGCCTTTTAAAGAGGTGATTTCTAGAAAAGACCTGCTTAAACCCAAGAAAGCCTGCCTAAGGGTGGATTTCAGGCACAGCTGCATCTGAGCGATGGAGCCAGGCAAGGGAAAAACTTTGGATTGCATCTTCTCATCCCTCCCAGGCTGCACTGAACCACCTGTCTGAATATAAGATTACTTCTCTTCACAATAATTGATATGCTGGTTAGTCGTAGCCAATTTTTGTTTCTTTCCTAATGCTTGGGCCTGGTGTAAAAACAGCTCTGTCTTTTGTTTTCTTGTATTGTCAATAAGGAGGGCCTGGAGTGATATTCTGGGAGATAAGTCCTTTAGCCTGAAAAGATTGTATCCAAAAGTCAGGCAAGAGGCTGAATGAATGGTGCCGCAAATTCCCACTATTCACTCTTCTGAAGTATAAATAAGCATTTGGAGGTTAGGTGGTCCTAACCTAACCCTTAGTTTCCCGCCTGCACATTCTACCCACAGGGACCCCTAGAAACATAGTAAGATGTTATAACGGACACCAGTCAGCAAATAAGGGAGTGAGTCATGGACAGCTTTATGCAGACTGACCTTCTGATGACCTGATCCATAGCCTGTTCACTCATGAAGGCAACTTGGCACCTCAGTGAAATGTGAGAAGTGAACAGCTCTTATTGGCAAAGTTTTCTGTGTTGTTTTGGTTCTCAAGGCTTAATTTGATTCATCTTTTGTAAATAGCAGAAATAAATGTTAGGGGAGGAGGGCCTTTCTTTGAAGTCTCTGGGCTTCCCTGGTGGCTCAGAGGTTAAAGAATCTGCCTGCAATGAGGTTTGATCCCTGGGTCAGGAAGATACCCTGGAAAAGGGACTGGCAACCCACTCCAGCATTCTTACCTGGAGAATTCCATGGCCAGAGGAGCCTGAAGGGCTACAGTCCATGGAGTCACAATGAGTGGGACACAACTGACAACGCTTTCACACCAAACTCTAAGCTCTAAAAGGCACCATGTCCCAGATGTTTAGTATCCACCATACTGCCTTTCACATAATGGACACTTAATTAATATCTGTGGCATGAATGAACATAAAATGGGCTAATTACTTCAATTGTACCTACAAAGATGGGGCCACTGCAGGAAAGGAAAAATATTTGAAAGACTATAAAGCAGCGTTTCCCAAGTTCTGAAGAACATGCTCTTATGCAATGCTCTTCTCCAAAAGAATTTCATTGTAATATCAGTTTAGGAAACAATACAGTCTATCATCCTATAAAGTAGAATCCTATGCATTTTTAGTGTAATAAAGACACTGAAAAGACCTCCTATAAAGAAGCCCAGTATTTCTCAATACTCTTTGAACCTGGGACCCTTCTGTGGTTGAACACCACTAACATTCTGTAGAACTCTGTCGAACTCAGTTTTGCAGAAAACACTGCAGGAAAATGCTGCTTTGGAAAAGTATGGTCATGTCTAGTACTGCAGGAGCGTGGAAGTTAAGGCTCCAGTAGTCACAACAACAGCAGCAAAAACTGAACAAACTAAAAATCAACAACTCTTCTTCAGTCCTCCTGAGATCACCAGGCAAACTGGTGCTCCAGCATTGGAGAGATGCTGATAGGTGGATACAAAGAGTCACAGGTTATCAGAGCAGACACCTCTTTGGGAACTAATGCCAGGTGGGAAAATATGAACAGTAATGGATATATTGGAGGTTCAAGGTGAACAAGTTACTCAGAGGGAGCCAGTCTCAAGGGGTCCCCACACATTTGGAAGTTTTACCTCCAGGAACTACCAGGTTCTCACAGTGAGGATGGGAGAAAAATCCCCCTAACCCTCACTTCCAGTTGTGAGTACAGGAAGAGGGAAAGTAACCATTTTGAAATACAGCAGAATACTCTTCTTCTTAACAAGGCCTTCCCTCAAGGGAAACTCTTTTCTAGAATCCAATCAGCTGGGGTTTTAACTAGAGCCTAAGCAACCTAGACAACATGTTAAAAAGCAGAGACATTACTTTGCTGACAAAGGTCCATCTAGTCAAGCTAAGGTTTTTCTGGTAGTCATGTATGGATGTGAGAGTTGGACCATAAAGAAAGCTGAGCACTGAAGAATTGATGCTTTTGAACCGTGGTGTTGGAGAAGACTCTTGAGAGTCCCTTGGATTGCAAGGAGATCCAACCAGTCCATCCTAAAGGAGATCAGTCCTGAGTATTCATTGGAAGGACTGAAGCTGAAACTCCAATACTTTGGCCACCTGATGAGAAGAACTGACTCATTTGAAAAGACTCTGATCCTGGGAAAGACTGAAGGCAGGAGGAGAAGGGAGTGACAGATGATGAGATGGTTGAATGGCATCATCAACTTGATAGACATGAGTTTGAGCGAGCTCCAGGAGTTGGTGATGAACAAGGAAGCCTGGCATGCTGCAGTCCATGGGGTCACAGAGAGTCAGACACGACTGAGCAACTGAACTGAACTGAAGCAACCTAGAGGAAGTGAAGTACCCAGGTCTTCCCACTCTAGGCGTCTCCCTAGATGCCTAAGGGGGAAAAAGACTGAGAAGCACTTGTGAAGGTCACATGACAGGGGAACAGGTCAGGCAAAGACAGAGCCCTTTTGCTAGGTCTGAAGCATGCTGCCCTCCCCCACGTCTCACCACCACATCCCTGGGGCTCCTGTGCTATAACAAGGGGCTACAGTGGAAACTTGTGGAGAGCTCCAGCTTGAACTGAGTCCATGAGGAGTGCTGGGAGCAGGAAAACAGCAGATATGACAGAGATGCTGTTTCCCCCAGCCTACCATGAGTTTTCTCTCTTCCATCCCTTACTCTTCATGTTTGCTGCCCTCATCCACCATACCTTTCCACCTCCCTGGATCCCCTCCATACTCTGGTTTTCTCCTCTTGCATGAAGCAGCCCTGAGGACTCCAGCCTGCAGTGCACCTGCCTGCATTTGTAGTCTTTACCACATACATAACTTAGGTCCCCAGTTCAAATACCAGCTGGATTTTTTTTTCCTGATGGTTCCCTATCACCCCATTAGAATATCAGTTTCTTGAGAACAGGGAAGTATGACTTGGAACCCACACCTGTTTGTGGCATGTAGTCTCCTGTTTCACATTACCCATTGGCTCAGTAGACATCTGTAGAGCCTCAGCTGCCAGCAGGCCTTTGCTAAGCGTTGTCCAAGAGATAGAAAGATAAATCATGTACAGAGTCTGTCCTCCACGAATTTATCTGTTGATCCCTTTGGGAAGGGTTTGGGGGCTGGTTGGCAAATGAGTTGGTCTCTTTGTACAGAAAGAGAAAGAATGTGTAGTTGCAGGAATTTCCCTGAAGTGGGGCAGATTCTCATGGAGTTTTTCTCAGCCTCTAATATGAGATCTATGTGGACAAATACAGCTTCAATTGCATTCACCCAAGAACTGCTCAAAAATTACCAGCAGGTATTTCCATGCTGACCTGTTCTGTTTTATTGTACTGAGGCAAAACAAAAACAAAAAATAGAAACAAGATATGAGATCTTGACCCTTAAAGGAAGTATGATTCTATCTCAAAAATACCTGAAATACCTAACATTTAGCAAAGAGTTGGACTGTTTCTAGTGACAGTTTGGATCTGAACCAAGTTTCTAGTGACAGTTTGGGTCTGTTCTGAATTACCTAGCCCACTGGACACCTTTACTCTAGGACAATTTCCTTTCTTGTAAGAGATGTCACAGAACAGTGAAAAGAGCTGCTGTTTTGCAGTAGGTAGCCTGCCCCTTACTAGCCAAAGTAATCTCTCAGAATCCAAGTTTCCTTACCTCTGTAATGGAGCAATAAGCTCTATCTTTCAGGTTTATTATGAGAATTAGAGATAATGCATACAAAGCACCAAGGCCAGTACCTGATAAGAAAGTAGTAGCAATCGCATGATTAAAGTAGAAATATCCTGCTGCTGCTGCTGCTGCTGCTAAGTCGCTCCAGTCATGTCCGACTCTGTGCGACCCCATAGACGGCAGCCCACCAGGCTCCGCCATCCCTGGGATTCTCCAGGCAAGAACATTGGAGTGGGTTGCCATTTCCTTCTCCAATGCATGAAAGTGAAAAGAGAAAGTGAAGTCACTGAGTCGTGTCCAACTCTCAGTGACCCTATGGACTGCAGCCTACCAGGCTCCTCCGTGCATGGGATTTTCCAGGCAAGAGTACTGGAGTGGGGTGCCATTCTGTTCAATAAGACTCTTTCCAGTAAAACTGCAAGAAAAAACTCATAGAATGGATAATTTGTCCTCTTGCTATGAGGCTTAAATTCTATCTCCCCTTTTCAAAGCAGTATCAGAAATAACATTAGACTGATTATTTCCCTAGCATAAAAACACTTCATATTTCAGATCATATAACACAATGAGGACCCATCCAGTCTCAAAGTCAATTTTGACTGAGTAAGATAATTTAGAGACACGGAGAGATTGTATGTTATAGAACTGACTAGCTCTTTCCAACCAGAGCTCGTATGCAATGTGAGCATACTATGATTATTCTAGCAGTTCAGAATGAAAATAAATAGAATATTTATACTATAAGTTTTTGGTAAATTTTTAGCTTGTTTTTCCATTAGTCTACAGAAAAGGATATTTATTTCCCAGCGTGACAGTTGATCTTTATCTTTCTTCATTGAGGAAATTTAGACCTGTTGTGCCATGAAGATGGAAGTACAACACCCAGCTTCTCTTGGTTCTGAGCATCGGGAAAGGCTCTGGGAGTAGTTCTAAACTCTGAGCTGATACAGCTCTGAAAACCCTTTCTGGAAACTCCTGGAGATTTGTGAGTTCTGAAGGTCCCGCTGGCTCCAGAAAGGCCTAGAACCGGAACTCCCCAGGCAAACCATGATGGGTCTGTTAGCATTTGTCTCCCACTTACATTCAACCTCCAATATTCCAGAGTCTCTCAAAGCCAGAGTAGAACTGGCCTCCCAGTGCCTTGGCCCACACACTGCCCCATGCTCTAAACATGGTTCAGACCTGGCCGTCCAGATATCTCTGTACTTTTCTCTAGGGGATGGAGGATGTGGCAAAAAGCCAAGCCCTGGGTGAGATGCCAGAACTCTTGTTATGTAAGAAACCTGTTTGACTTGCTCATGCTTGAGTAGTGGTTTCAAAATGCTGTGTCATTCCCCTGCTGCAAGTTACTCGTAATTTAGTGGTTTCTGAAAGTGAACTTAGAATGTGCAGAAGACACAGACAGTCTCAGAGGTCATTTCCTTGGTTTTCGATCAACATGCTGTGGAACATGGCCTTCAACTAAATGTCTCCTTTGTCTCACTGTATGAGCGGTTATAAGTGGCTGTCCTCAGGCTGGTTTACATTTCTCCATGATGGACAGCATGACCAGTGGACCCTAAGTGTTAAGTACAACTATGTTTTGTTTTGTTTTGTTTTCAGATCACCTTTTTTATAGGGATAGGGTAAACCACCTCCCCGATCCTTGAATTAATCAGAGTGAACAGTGGGTGGATAATAACTAACTATAGAAACTAATATTTCCTGAGCCCTGAATAGTGTCAGGCACTGTTCTAAGTGCTTTACATATATTGGGTTAGCCAAAAATCCATTCAGGTTTTTCCATAAGATGTCAGAGAAAAATTAAGATGTCATGGAAGAACCTGAACAAACTTTTTGGCCAACTCAACCAATATATGCTCCCATGGGGTCGCAAAGAGTCAGACACAACTGAGCGACTGAACTGAATATATGCTCATTCAGCCTGACAATCACTCTTTAGACAGATATTCTTACTACCCCTGTTTTAAGTTGAGGATGCTAAAGCATGGAGTGGTTAAATCACAAATTCAGAATCGTACAACTGGAAGGTAGTCAGCCAGGAGTTGAACCCAAGAAGACTATACTCATAATTCCTGACCACTACACCATACTTCCTATCCTAGAGTTAGGGACCTAGAATCCAGCCCCACTTCTTGATATGTTTGTGAGATCGATAGCATAACCAATCATCTGGCTAGTCGTCCTAGCCAGAAACCTGAGAGGAGAGCCAGATTCCACTGCTTCCTTCTCTCCCTCTTACCCTTCACACCAAATAAATCAAGCTCTATGATTCTAGGTTGAAAGGATACTTGCAATCAGTCTCCATCTAGTCACACATCATTACAATCCATTGTCTGGGCTCTTTTCTAACATTCATAGGGGTCAGGTTACTTCCTATCTTATTAACTATAGAAGAAATTTGTCATTTTTTTACTCCCTTCTGTGTTGAAGACACTACCATTGTGCGAGTCTTACTGAAGGTTTATTTATTTGTTCTCTTTGTCCCTTGGACTCTAGAGCTTGGGTGTTAGGCCTGGACATTTGGGCAATTAGCTGCTCCTTCCTAAAACTGAGTTTGAATGATACAAAGAAGCTAGGAATGTTTAGAATTTATTCCCATGGTAGAAGTAGGAGCCAGAAGAGGTGGTGGTAGTACTTGTGTTAACAGATTCTGATTATCTAACCTGCCCAGCCTCCATTCCTATCCATTTTCTAAACCAGTTCTCTGGTCTTTCCATGATTTGTAGGAGCTACCAAATATCCAACTAATGCATATTAATAGCATTTTTCCTTTTAAATTGACCAGAGTATATTTCTGATTTTTCCAACCAGCAATCCTAATGAAAGAACTTGGTTCCAGGAATGGGTTGCAACCAACCTATAGAATATTGAGATATGAAATAGAATGTGAGACTGATTATCTGTCTTGGTGGTTAGAGACAACTACAGATCCCATCACTAGCCAGAGATGTGTTAACAGGCAGCCTAGGTAATGTGGGAGAGGAGCTGCTAACTGCATTAATATCCATGGTCACCATAAGTCAAGTATCCACTGAAGGCTTGACTTTGGGGAAGCCAGATTGCTGCCATCATAAAATGGCTTGAAGGACATGAGAAATTTGAGGATCATGGGATTCTTTCTGAAGGGACTGAGCAGCTTAAAGAAAGGGAATGACAAATGACTAAACTATGGGCTCATGACTTAGACTGAAACTAGGGACTTTCTGTGACTGTTCAAAAAGAAATTCTTATCCCTTACAACTCTAGAGCAGAGGGAGCTAGCTATCGGACTGCCAATTTATCTTGCCAGTTGAATTCACGGCCTTGCCAGATCTCTCGTGTGAAATTTAGAGTATTGAGTCTCATTTCTGTATCTACAACACCTAGCAAAGAGCCTGGCCCTCAACCCAATAAATCTTCATGAAATGAACTAATATATGATCAAATTAAAAGTAAAAAAAAAAAAACTTATGTTAAAATTCTTCTTGCTTTTAAGTTAGCAAAACAGTAATGATGTGATGACTGTTACAATCACACACCATATATTGTGCCTTCAGTGGCAGTAAAAATTAGTGACTCTTCTGGTCCCATCACAGTATTTCTAAAACAGAAAAGGAAAAAAAAAAAAAAAAAAAACAGTTAGGGATGTATCTTTTACTGTAGCCTGAAAGCAGAGCTCCATCCTGCTGTCATTGTCTCCTTGTTGAGAATCTCAAGCGTTTAGTAAACCATCACAGAATGATTCAGCATAGCGATGACTTTTAGGAAATGAACAGGGGCTTCAGCATTTCAAAAGACAGAGAGGTCTTGCTGTGGCTACCCACAGATGCTAGCTTAGTAATCCCCAGAGAGAGTGCTGGTCTGGTCATGAACACTTCGCAGTGTATGTCCTCCATGACCCACATGGGCAAAGCAACAGAAGGAAGGTCAGTCAAAAAGCAAACCCTCTCTTTCTTTTCACTGATGGAAACATGAGCCCAGTCTCTTCACTGGACCCTCAGGCCTTGGCTCCTGACAGCTGAAAAGAGTTGATGTGGCCCTTTCCAGATTTGAAATGTCTGGGCAGGCACCCCTTGGGCACCTTCTTACTTTGAATTCTTTTGGGGCTCTGACCGCAACCCCTCTACCACCACCAACCAGATCACTGGAGAGTTACTCCAAACCCGTCACACTGTCCAAGTCCCTGTCCTATCCTCATCTGCAGGTCTGGCTGTCACATTCAGAACACACTTAGTAGGTGTTTTCTGTGCCAGGTCTGGCTGTAAGTCCTAGATTGCCCATTTCCTAACTGTATGACCATGGGCAAGTTACTTTTCTGTTCCTTATCCATAAAACAGGCATCAAGATACCTTCTCTTGGAAGTATAGTGAGAGCTCAACATTACAATTTATGAAAAGTATGTAGCACAGTGTCTGGTTCATGGTCAGACCTCACTGGTATGATTTTTGATACTGATAAAGTGGTTGGACTTCCTTCTACCTTTGCTTTCACACCTCCATACTCCTCAGACCTTCGCATATGTGGAAAAGCTGTGTGGCCTGACATTTTTCAGTAGGGTGTGTGTTATCAGGCAGGTAGATAGCAGAGACCTCTCCCACGTCAGCCTCTGGCCTGGGCTCTTTCCAGAAAACTGGAACTGTTGTTCCTGAAAGATGGGAAAGGAGTCAGGTCTCCTCTTTTCATAACAGGTTGACTCTCACCTGAACTTCCTTTGGTGCTTATTCGAGTGATCTTTCCCAAACAGCTTTTCCTTTAAAGGTCTTTCTTTGCATGTGTGCTTAGCCCTTCAGTAGCTTTAGTCATGTCCAACTCTGCAACTCTACGGACTGTAGCCTGCCAGTTTCCGCTGTCATGGGATTTGCCAGGCAAGAGTAACAGAGGGGATTACCATGTTCTCTCCTTAACGGTAAATTAAATCCTGTGAATAACTGTTCGCTTCTTTGCTGTGGCTGCTGGAAAAAACCATCTCTGGCAAACAGAATGTAGGGATGGTCTAAATTTTGCTGAAAGATCTTACCCTTACATCTATTTCTAAGGCCTTCTCAGACAACTATTTTGCCTTCTTGCATTTCTTTTTTTCGGGATGGTCTTGATCATTGCCTCCTATACAATGTCTGAAACTCTGTCCATAGATCTTCAGGCACTCTGTCTATCAGACCTAATCCCTTGAATCTATTTGTCGCTTGCACTGTTTAATCATAAGGGATTCGATTTAGGTCATACCTGAGTGGTCTAGCGGTTTTCCCTACTTTCTTCAATTTAAGTCTGAATTTGGCAATAAGGAGTTCATGATCTGAGCCATAGTCAGCTCCCGGTCTTGTTTTTGCTGACTGTCTAGAGCTTCTCCATCTTTCACTGCAAAGAATATAATCAATCTGATTTCAGTATTGAACACCTGGTGATGTCCATGTGTAGAGTCTAGTGTTGTTTGTTGGAAAAGGGTGTTTGCTGTGACTAGTGGTTTCTCATGGCAAAGCTCTATAAGCCTTTGCCCTGCTTCATTCTGTACTCCAAGGCCAAATTTGCTTGTTACTCCAGGTATTTCTTGACTTCCTACTTTAAGAGAAAGGCAAAGGAGAAAAGGAAAGATATACCCATTTGAATGCAGAGTTCCAAAGAACAGCAAGGAGGGATAAGAGAGCCCTCCTCAGTGATCAGTACAAAGAAATAGAGGAAAACAGTAGAATGGGAAACACTAGAGATCTCTTTAAGAAAATTAGAGATACCAAGGGAACATTTCATGCAAAGGGGGGCACAATAAAGGACACGAATGGTAAGGACCTAACAGAAGCAGAAGATATTAAGAAAAGATGGCAAGAATACACAGAAGAACTATACAAAAAAGATCTTCATGACCCAGATAATCATGATGGTGTGATCACTCACCTAGAGCCAGACATCCTGGAATTCAAAGTCAAGTAGGCCTTAGAACAAAGTTGGTGGAAGTGATGGAATTCCAGTTGAGTTAATTCACATCCTAAAAGATGATGCTATGAAAGTGCTGCACTCAATATGCCAGCACATTTGGAAAACTAAGCAGTGGCCACAGGACTGGAAAAGTTATTTTTCATTCCAGTCCCAAAGAAAAACAATGCCAAAGAATGTTCAGACTACCACACAATTGCACTTGTCTCACACACTAGCAAGGTGATACTCAAAATTCTTCAAGCCAGGCTTCAATAGTACATGAACCATGAGCTTCCAGATGTTCGAGCTGGATTTAGAAAAGGCAGAGGAACCAGAGATCAAATTGCCAACATCCATTGGATCATCAAAAAAGAGAGATAGTTCCAGAAAAGCATCTGCTTCTGCTTTATTGACTATGCCAAAGCCTTTGACTGTGTGGATCATAAAAAACTGGAAAATTCTGAAAGAGATGGGAATACCAGACCACCTGACCTGCCTCTTGAGAAATCTGGAAGCAGGCCAAGAAGCAACAGTTAGAACTGGATATGAAACAACAGACTGGTTCCAAATAGGGAAAGGAGTACGTCAAGGCTGTATATTGTCACCCTGCTTATTTAACTTATATGCAGAGTACATCATAGGAAATGCTGGACTGGATGAAGCACAAGCTGAAAGTGAAGTGGGCCTTAGAAAGTATCACTACGAACAAAACTAGTGGAGGTGATGGAATTCCAGTTGAGCTGTTTCAAATCCTGAAAGATGATGCTGTGAAAGTGCTGCACTCAATATGCCAGCAAATTTGGAAAACTCAGCAGTGGCCATAGGACTGGAAAAGGTCAGCTTGCATTCCAATCGCAAAGAAAGGCAATGCCAAAGGATGCTCATACTACCACACAATTGCACTCATCTCACATGCTAGTAAAGTAATGCTCAAAATTCTCCAAACCAGGCATCAGCAATACATGAACTGTGAATTTCCAGATGTTCAAGCTGGTTTTAGAAAAGGCAGAGGAACCAGAGCTCAAACTGCCAACACCTGCTGGATCATCAAAAAAGCAAGAGAGTTCCAGAAAACCATCTATTTCTGCTTTATTGACTATGCCAAAGCCTTTGACTATGTGGATCACAATAACTGTGGAAAATTCTGAAAGAGATGGGAATACCAGACCACCTGACCTGCCTCTTGAGAAACCTATATGCAGGTCAGGAAGAAACAGTTAGAACTGGACATGGAACAACAGACTGGTTCCAAATAGGAAAAGGAGTACGTCAAGGCTATATCTTGTCACCCTGCTTAATTAACTTCTATGCAGAGTACATCATGAGAAACACTGGGCTGGAAGAAGCACAAGCTGGAACTGAGATTGCCAGGAAAAATATCAATAACCTCAGATATGCAGATGACACCACCCTTATGGCAGAAAGTGAAGAGGAACTAAAAAAGCCTCTTGATGAAAGTAAAAGAGGAGAGTGAAAAGGTTGGCTTAAAGCTCAACATTCAGAAAACAAAGATCATGATATCGGGTCCCATCACTTCATGGGAAATAGATGGGGAAACAGTGGAACCAGTGTCAGACTTTATTTTGGGGGGCTCCAAAATCACTGCAGATGGTGATTGCAGCCATGAAATATAAAGATGGTTACTCCTTGGAAGGAAAGTTATGACCAACCTAGATAGCATATTAAAAAGCACAGATATTACTTTGCCAACAAAGGTCCATCTAGTTAAGGCTATGATTTTTCCAGTAGTCATGTATGGATGTAAGAGTTGGACTGTGAAGAAAGCTGAGTGCTGAAGAATTGATACTTTTGAACTGTGGTGCTGGAGAAGACTTTTGCGAGTCCCTTGGACTGCAAGGAGATCCAACCAGTACATCCTAAAGGAAACCAGTCCTGGGTGTTCATTAGAAGGACTGATGATGAGGCTGAAACTCCAATACTTTGGTCATCTCATGTGAAGAGTTGACTTATTGGAAAAGACCCTGATGCTGGAAGAGATTGGGGGCAGGAGGAAAAGGGGACGACAGAGGATGAGATGGCTGGATGGCATCACTGACTCTATGCACATGAGTTTGGGTGAACTCTGGGAGTTGGTGATGGACAGGGAGGCCTGGCGTGCTGTGATTAATGGGGTCGCAAAGAGTTGGACACGACTAAGTGACTGAACCGAACTGTGGCAGAAAGTGAAGAAGAATTGAAGAGCCTCTTGATGAAATGAAAGAAGAGAGTGAAAAAGTTGGCTTAAAACTCAACATTCAGAAAACGAAGATCATGGCATCTCTGGTCCCATCACTTCATGGCAAATAGATGGGAAAACAATGGAAACAGTGACAGACTTTATTTTTTTGGCCTCCAAAATCACTGCAGGTGGTGACTGCAGCTATGAAATTAAAAGACACTTGCTCCTTGGAAGAAAAGTTATGACCGACCTAGACAGCATATTAAAAAGCAGAGACATTACTTTGCTGACAAAGGTCCATGTAATCAAAGCAATGGTTTTTCCAGTAGTCATGCATGGATGTGAGAGTTGAACTATAAAGAAAGCTGAGTGCTGAAGAATTGATTCTTTTGAACTGTGGTGTAGAAAAGACTCTTGAGCATCCCTTGGACAGCAAGAAGATTCAACCAATCCATCCTAAAGGAAATCAATCCTGAATGTTCATTGGAAGGACTGATGCTGAAGCTGAAACTAATACTTTGGCCACCTGATACGAAGAACTGACTCATTTGAAAAGACCCCGATGCTGGGAAGGATTGAAGGTGGGAGGAGAAGGGGACGACAGAGGATGAGATGGCTGGATGGCATGACCCACTCAATGGACATGAGTTTGAGTAAACTCTGGTAGTTGGTGATGGACAGGGAAGCCTGGTGTGCTGCAGTCTATGGGGTCGCAAAGAGTTGGACATGACTAACTGAACTGAACTGAACTTACTCTTACATTGTTTCTAATTAAATGAGCAATTCCACTTCTAAAATTTATCCTACATAAATGTACACAAAACTGTAATAAAATAAAATGTGTAAAAGAATGTTTCATTAGAGCACAGAGTGAGTTGGGAATTATTTCCTCTTTTCTGGAAAAGCTTGAGTACAAGTGATATTATTTCTCCGTTAAATATTTGGTAGAATTAGCTAGTGAAGCCATGAAGTGCTGAGTTTTCTTTGTTGGAATATTTTAACTACAGGCACTCAATTTCTTTAACATATATAGAGGTAGGTATTCAAGCTTTTCTTCTTAGGTGAACTTTGGTAGTTGTGTCTATCAAAGAACTTGTCAGTTTCATTTAAGTTTTTGAAGATATTAAGATAATGGATAATATTCCCTTTTATCTTTTTAATAACTAGGATCTGTGATTATGTTACCACTTTCATTCCCAATAGTGGTAATTTATGTCTCTTTTTTTTTTTTCTTTGGAAGAAATTGGAATCATCATGATTATTATTTTAAAGATACATTTCACTCTGAAACGGTGTGGGTGCTTCTGGCAGAAAAGGCGAGGGCCTTTCAGCCTCACAACCCATCTCCCTCCACCCTATGCTTGAGTTCAGAGCCTGTTTATTATGTTCAGGTTGCCCAGGTTTAAACACCCAATTCTGCATAGTAGCTACAGTGCCCACAATTGCTCAGTGTTAATTCAATATTTCAGAGTACTCTGTGCTCACCGGTAATCTTTTATTTTGTTGTCCCCCTGATTGCTAATTTCATTTCAATCATTTTTTCAGGAAGGGCTCATGAGTGTTTCCTAAGCATTTTCATGTCACTGTCCTTTGCCTCTATCTTTGAACACTGTCTTGGCTGGGTGTAATAGTTTCAACTGCTGTTTTATTTCCCTCAACCTTTGTCTATGTCTCTTTTTTTTGGTCTGATCAGTCTGTCTAGAAGTTATAGATTTTATTCATCTTCTCCAAGAATACGCTTTTGGTTTCACAGATTAAGCCACATTATTTTCCTGTTTGCTAAGCCATCAAATAACACTCTCATTTTTATTTCCTTTCTTCTGCTTACTTGAGACTTAATTTGTTCCTATTCTCATTTCTTATGGTTGAAGCTGAAGTCAGTGATTTGATTCCTTTCTTCTTTTCTAATATGGGTGTCTAGCCCTATAATTTTTACATTAAGTTCTGTTCAGATGCACCCCACAAATTATGATATGTTGTATTTTCATTTTTATGCAGTTCAAAATATTTTGTAATTTCACTTTTCATTTCTCTTCTGTCCCATGAGTTATATGGTAGTGTGTTCGTTTTTTAAATATTTGGAGTTTTTCCATATAGATTTCTAATTTAATTCCAGTGTGGTCAGAGTATATATTTATACAATCACTCAGTTGTGTCCGACTCTTTGCGATCCCATGGACTGCAGCATGCCAGGACCCCCGGTCCATCACCAACTCCTGGAGCTTACTCAAACTCATGTCTGTTGAGTTGGTGATGCCATCCAACCACCTCATCCTCTCTTGTCCCCTTCTCCTCCTGCCTTCAATCTTTCCTAGCACTGGAGTCTTTTCAAATGAGTCAGTTCTTCGCATCAGGTGGCTAAAGTATTGGAGTTTCAGCTTCAACATCAGTCCTTCCAATGAATATTCTTGGATCATTTTAAATTTATGAGTACTTTTTTATGGTCTCTAGTCAAGGCTATGGTTTTTCCAGTAGTCATGTATGGATGTGAGAGTTGGACTGTGAAGAAGGCTGAGCGCTGAAGAATTGATGCTTTTGAACTGTGGTGTTGGAGAAGACTCTTGAGAGTCCCTTGGACTGCAAGGAGATCCAACCAGTCCATTCTGAAGGAGATCAGCCCTGGGATTTCTTCGGAAGGAATGATGCTAAAGCTGAAACTCCAGTACTTTGGCCACCTCATGCGAAGAGTTGACTCATTGGAAAGGACTCTGATGCTGGGAGGGATTGGGGGCAGGAGGAAAAGGGGACGACAGAGGATGAGATGGCTGGATGGCATCACTGACTCGATGGACGTGAGTCTGAGTGAACTCCGGGAATTGGTGATGGACAGGGAGGCCTGCCATGCTGCGATTCATGGGGTCGCAAAGAGTCGGACACGACTGACCAACTGAACTGAACTGAGAACATGTTCTTCCTTGATAAATTTCTTTGTGTGTACTTGAAAAGGATGTGTAATCTGTTTTTGTGTGTGATATTTTATAAAATGGTCAGTCAGGTCAATTGAGTGTTGGTGTTTTATCAGTCTTCTTCAGGGGATTTTAAAATTTCTTGCTGTATTGTAAATTAGTCTGTTATTCCTTTCAGTTCTATCAAGTTTTGCTTTATTCATTTCTGAAGTTCCAGGTACTAGGGTGCATAGTTATCTACAATTGTTATATCCTCATGGTCACCCTTTTATCAAGAAATGACCCTCTTTATCATAGCACTGTTCTGTTCTTTTTAAAATATACTTTGCTATTGGTATAACCACTCTAGTTTGAATTTAATTAATGTTAGTATGGTATATCTAATTCCATCCTGGTATATCTAATTCCATATTTATAATCCATTTTACATTTTTATGCTTAACATGGGTTTCCTACAGGCAGCATATCTTGCTTTTATATCCAATCTGACACTCTCAGGCTTTTAATTAGAATGTTTAGATCATTTACATTTAATTTAGTTATTGATATGATTGGGTTTAAATCTATCATCTTGCTATGTATTTTCAATTTTCCCCATCTGTTCTTTATACCTCTTTCCAATTTTACTCTGTTCATTTGGATTGAGTATCTTTATGAATCCATTCATCTCTGTGGTTGGCTGACTGTCCATAATTACTGTACTAATTTGCTTTGCTGCTGCTGCTGCTAGGTCACTTCAGTCGTGTCCAACTCTCTGCGACCCCGTAGACGGCAGCCCACCAGGCTCCCCAACCCTGGGATTCTCCAGGCAATAACACTGGAGTGGGTTGCCATTTCCTTCTCCAATGCACGAAAGTGAAAAGTGGAAGTGAAGTCGCTCAGTCGTGTCCTACTCTTAGCAACCCCATGGACTGTAGCCCACCAGGCTCCTCTACCCATGGGATTTTCCAGGCAAGAGTACTACTTCACCCATAATATGAGAACATTATAAGAGTTTCCGTTTCTCCTCTCTTGGTCTTCTTGTTATCATCATACATTTACTTCTATATATTATATACCCTATGGTTTACTTTTATTATTTTTGCTTTAAGCTGTCAGTGACCTCCTAAACAAATTCAAATAATGAAAAGTCTTTTATACTTATTCACCTGAGTTATCATTTCCAGTGTTCATGATTTCTTAATGTAGATCCAGATTTCCATTTGCCATTTTTGTCTTTCTGCCTGAAGACTTCCTTTAAAATGTTTTCTAGTGAAGCAAAGCTGGAGATACATTTTTTCATCTTTTGTATATCTGAAGGAAAGGCTTTATTTTGTCTTTTTTAATTTTTGAAATGTATTTTTGCTGAGTATAAAAGTCTAGCTTGTCAGGGTTTTTCTTTCAGTACTTTAAAGATATTGTCTTCTTTCATGCATCATGTCCAGAACATCTGCTGTCATTTTAATCCTCTTTTCTCTATATTTTGCTTTTGCTCTGGATGGTTTTAAGATTTTCTCTTTATTACTGGATTTAATTATTTAGGCTTAAAGTGCCTTGGTGTAATTTTCATCATGTTTCGTATGCTTGAGGACCATGGAACTTCTTAGATCCATGAGTTTATAGTATTTATCAAATTTTGAAAGTGTTTAATTATATTTCCTCAAATATGGTTTCTCCAAATTTTCTGCTCTCCCTCCTAAATCTGGGGACTCCAGTTACACTGGTAATAAGTCTACTAAAGTTTAAAGTTTTCCCATTCCTCTATTCTTTTTTTTTTTTTCTGTGTGTTTTGTTTTGGATTATTTATAAAGAATTCTCTTTAAACATACTTGTCTTTTCCTCTGCAGTGTCTGATCTGCTGTTAAATCCATCCTTAGAAACATTTTTTTAAATATTTATTTATTTAGGCTGTGCCAGGTCTTAGTTGAGCCATGCAGGATCTTTTTTTAGTTGCAGCATGTGGGATCTTTAGTTGCAGCATGTGGGATCTAAAATAGTTCCCTGACCAGGGATTGAACCCAAGTCCCCTGCATTAGGAGTGTGGAGTTTTGGCCACCGAACCACCAAGGATGTCCCATCCTGTGCACTTCTTATCTCAGTCATTGTAATTTTCTTCCTTTGAGGCCACACTTGTATTTTTTTTTCTGTGTTATTTATCATGTTTGATCATTTCTCTAGATTCTTGAACTTAGAGAATATAGCTATAATAACTTTTAAATATCCCTATCAATTCTATCATCTCCATCAATTCCAAGTTGATTTTCTCATTCTTATGGGTCATGGTTTTATGCTTTTCATGCCTTGTGTAGCTGGCACAATCATGACTTCAATGACCAATGCCATTTTATAATCCCCTAGCCTGATGAGAGGATATCACCCTCATGATTACATTACATTATATATTGAAAGAGATTAAATTTAAGTCCCAAATCATTTCAACTGATCAGGAAATAAATTGTCTTTTGTGGGCCTGACCTATTTAGCTGAACCCTTACAAGGAAGGTAGACAGAGACAAAGGAAGTCAGAGGATTGTGTTTCTGGTGGCCTTGAAGTTGCAATCTCCATGAATTCTACAGCTGCAAGGAAACAAATTTTTCCAATTGTCAAATGAACATGAAAGAGGACCCTGGGGCCAACATGAGACCAGGCCAACATCTTGATTACTAATTTGCAGAGTTATGAGCAAAGGACTCAATTGGGTCCTGCCTGGACTTCTGACCTACATACTGCGAGGTGATAAATGGCAGTTATCTTAAGCCAGAAAGTTTGCAGTCATTTACAGTGCAGCAGTAGAAAATTAATACATCTGATAATATTTTATTGTATTTCAGATATTGTTAATTTTAACTTGTTTAATCTGTATTCCTATAGATAATCTTGATCTTTGTCCTTATACACAGTTTGGCTATTTGACAACAGCTTGATCATTTCAAGGACTGC
The DNA here is from genome assembly GCF_014754425.2 of Oryx dammah. Taxonomy (NCBI): domain Eukaryota; kingdom Metazoa; phylum Chordata; class Mammalia; order Artiodactyla; family Bovidae; genus Oryx; species Oryx dammah. The sequence goes on along the minus strand of NW_024070202.1, from coordinate 47,896,402 downwards.
TGTAAGTTTTCTTAGGTGGACCCAGAGCAGTGTTTAGTCCAGGAGTAGTTTTTACCTGACTTCTGAAGCAGATGGCTCCACTCCCCAACTCAGAATTCTCAACTCAGGGAGCAGCTGGATTCTTTCCAGCTTCCCTTCACTGCACCATTACCGAAGACACTTTGACAGGCAGCTGGGGTAATTGTGGGGCTTATTTCATTTGGTTCCTGTTTCTTGGAGATGAGAACTGCCTTTTATTTTTTCATACCCAATAGGTTAATGTTATATATTTTTTGTAGCTTTTCACTTGTTTCAAGCATTATAATAATATTTTAGTGACTGCTCCAGGATTGCAATATACATCCTTAATTTCTCATAGCCCACTTGCATTTAATATTGTACCACTCAAAATACAGAAACCATGGAGCCATTTGTTCCATGTGCCTGCCATAATATATAGCTATTATACATAATATTTCTCCATTTGTTATAAATTCTGCAAGAAACTATTCTATTTTTTTCTTCAAATAGGTGATTCATATAAACCAGTTAATAGGAAAAAAGAAAAAATGTTATTTTGCATTTGCAACTTTTATGTTATTCATTCTTTGTGACTATTTGCCCTCAGCCTAAGACATTTCCTTTAGCATGTTGAAGTCTGCTGGTGATGATAATTTAGTTCATCTAAAAGTACCTTTATTTTGCTTTCATTCTTGAAAGGATATTTTCTCTGGTTATAGACCCTGAGCTGATTTTTTTCTTTCAATACATTAGAGATGTTGCTCTTCTCTCCCTTCCTGCATGGTTTCTGATGAAAACTCAACTAGTAAATTATTTTTCCCGTGTGAAGAATGTATAATTGTTTTTCTGTTGATGCTTTGAAGATTTGCTATCCTGTCTTTGGTTTTCAGTGGTTTGACCATGATGTGCCTTGGTATGGGATTGTTTATGTTTATTCTACTTGATGTCCTCTGAGCATGTTTTATCTATTCATTTCTGTCTTTTTTCAAATTTAGGGACATTTTTGTCATTTGGGGGCTTCCCTTATGGCTCAGCTGGTAAAGAATCCACCTGCAATGTCGGAGATCTGGGTTTGATCCCTGGGTTGGGAAGATCCCCTGGAGAAGGGAAAGGCTACCCTCTCCAGTATTCTAGCTTGGAGAATTCCATTAAAAGTTCATGGAGTTGCAAAGAGTCAGACACAACTGAGCGACTTTCACTTCACTTCACTTCAGTCATCTTTATTTAACTTTTTTTCTTGCTTCTGGGATTCCTATTATACATATGTTGGAATCTTTATTTGTATAAAAGATTCTGTTCCTTTTTTCACAATCTTTTTTCTCTCATCTCATTGGAAAATTGCCATTGTTCTTTGAGTTATTCTGTCATCTTCATCTGGTTGTTAAGATCACTTAGTAAATTTTTTATTCAAATATTGTATTTTTCAAAGAATACTGATTTTTTTATTCAAATACTGTCCATTTCATTGGGGGGTTTTGTTTTTATTTCACTTTTGATGTTTTCTATTTTTTTCATTTACTGAGCTCATATTTTATCTCATCGAAAATCATTATAATAGCTGTTTAAAAGTCTTAGTCTGTTCACTCTAACATCTAGTTCCTCTCAAGTTCTGATTCAGTTGCTTTCCTTTTCTCTTGACGATATGTTCCATTTTCCTCATTATTTTTTGTTGGGAAATTTTGGATTTATCCTGGGCTTTGTGAATGGTCATGTACGTTCTTGATTTTGTTGGTTTTCTCTAAAAAGCGATTTTCTTTTGCTTATGCAACTCTGTTTCTTAAACAGCAACTCCAGTCTCGTTTGGATCATCTGTCGTTAGCTAAGATGCCTTGAATCTGTCTCATGCGTGTGTGGTTTAGGAATTAGAGAAACTAGCAGGCAGAATTTGGGAAAGTTCTACCTCTTTCTCTTTGAGGAATCTCCAACTCTCTCCATCTGTGGATTCCCCTGACCATAGATTTTCCTCCTGACCCGTTCACTGCCGCGTGCTGGCTATGCACCCAATCACAAAGCCACAGGTACGAGGAGTTCTTTCTGCTCTCCTCTTCCAAGTGTTTCTTTCTTACCAGTTTCTGTCTATTTCTCTTCTCTCTCCAGTGCTTTTAGGTCATTATTTTTTGCTTTATGTCCAGGTTTTATAGTCGTTTACTGCAGAGGAGTTTTCCAGGAGAGCCTTATAACTTCATCACCTGAATCAGAAATCTCTCTCAGTTATTTTACTTATTTATTTATTTATTTTGGCTATGCTGGGTCTTCATTGCTGCTGGACCCCTGTACCACCAGGGAATTCCTCTCAGTTATCTTTTAAATTCAAGCATCTTCTCATTTGAAGCCAAAACACTTCGTCTAGGGCCTCATAGAAATTTGTTCAGCTAGTTCACAGGATGGAAAGTATCTGCTGAGAAAACTACTTTCTGCAGCTATTGTTCATCTTCAAAAACACTTAACAAAATCTGACCAGTTTATCTTGAAAGTACTTCTAAATTTCACCTACTGACTCAAAAACTGCTGAAAACTCTTTCTCTGGGAATTCACTGAATTTCTAGGTATAGCAGAATATGTGGTCTTTGTCCAGATTTTCCTACAATTTCAGTTATACTCAAGTTAGTTAGTCTTTGTATAACAAAGTTAGCCATTTTGTAGCATCATGCAAAACTTCCTTTCAGTCTAAGAGTGTTTGATAACAGTATTTCCTTGTAAAGAAGGCAGTGTATTGTGACAGTGTGAGGAAATTTTAACTAAGATACAAAAGCTCTCATTTTTCAGTTCAGTCGCTCGGTTGCATCCAACTCTGTGCCCCCTTGGACTGCAGTATGCCTGGCTTCCCTGTCCATCACCAAACGCCCAGAGCTTGCTCAAACTCATGTCCATAGAGTCAGTGATACCATCCAACCATCTCATCCTCTGTCGTCCCCTTCTTTTCCTGCCTTCAATCTTTCCCAGCATCAGGGTCTTTTCCAATGAGTCAGTTCTTTGCATCAGGTGGCCAAAGTATTAGAGCTTCCACATCAGTTCTTTCAATGGATATTCAGATATGATTTCCTTTAGGATTGACTGATTTGATCTCCTTGCAGTCCAAGAGAGTCTCAAGAGTCTTCTCCAATACCACAGTTCAAAAGCATCAATTTTTTGAGTCTCAGCTTTCTTTGTGGTCCAACTCCCACATCCATATATTACTACCAGAAAAAAAAAAGTTCTCATAAAACCAGCCATTGACAAGGCACCATCAGTTTGGAAATCAACACTGTTCTTCCAAGATAAATCTTTTATTTATAGATATGAAGGCCAAACATTAATTATGTCTTGACCTTTGCTTTTTGTGGGCAATTCTTTGTGTTCTTGAACTTCACAGTTGTTTGCAAGTCTTACCAATATTGCAGCATCACATTTTTTGGTGAAATCTGCTGACTCAATCTAGATAAAGAGGCTATGTAGTCTTTCAGTTTGTTTCACAAAACCTCTTCAAGGTCATGTAACACGTCCTCAATACAGTCAGTCCTCTCTATCTGTGGATCCAAAATCCGAGGATTCAACCAACCACAAATCAAAAACATTTGGAAAAAATTCCAGACAATTCCGATAAGTAAAACTTGAATTTGCCACATGCCAGCATCTATTCACGTAGCATTAACATTGTATTTAGAACTAGTGAACATGGCATTTACTTTATATTAGATATTATAAGTAATCTAGAGATGATGTAAATTATATGGAAGGATGTGCCTACATTGCATACAAATATTATGCCATTTTGGATTTTGATTTTGATATCCGTGGGAAGGTTCTGAAACCCATCCCCCATGGATACCAAGGGATGACTATACTTCAACTTATCACCCTGTTCGAGAGTGTGAACTTTTCAGTTTCTTATACTGCATCTTGTCCTAGCATTTTTCTTACAAAAATTGTACCTGATCACATTATTAGCATCTCACCTACTATGTGACTTCCTATTTGCGGCAATAAGTTCTGCTACTACATAATTCATTTTCTGGTTTTTTTTTTTTTTTTTTTACTGAATGTTACCTGCTTTTAGCATGATGTTTAATGTTAATTTTGACATTCTGCTGCTGCTGCTAAGTAGCTTCAGTCGTGTCCAACTCTGTGCAACCCCGTGGACTGCAGCCTAACAGGCTCCTCCATCCATGGGATTTTCCAGGCAAGAGTACTAGAGTAGGTTGCCATCGGTAGCCGTTTAATCTGCAACTTTGCTTCTTAAATGGCTGTAACTTGTATTTAAGTGTGTTTTTTTTTTTTTTTTTCAATTTTATTGATACCATTGCTACACTTGTAAGTTGTTTGACATAGCAGGGGTTGGCAAACTACAGTCCATGGGCCAAATTCCTCCAGAGGCCAGTGTTTGTATGGATATCCGATCTAAGACTGGCTTTTACATTTTTATAGACTTATAAACAAATGAATAGAATTCCAGATGGCTCAGTGGTAAAGTATCTGCCTGCCATTGCAGGAAACATAGAATCAATCCTTGGGTCAGGAAGATCCCCTGGAAGAAGAAATGGCAACACACTCCAGTATTCTTGCTAGAAAAATCCCATGGACAGAGAGCCTGGTGGACTACAGTCTGCGGGGTGGCAAAGAGTCAGACACAACTGAGCGACTGATCACACAAACAAAACACAGAAGGGGTGACAGAAACTGTATGTGGCCTGCAAAGCCTAAAATGTTTACTATCTCTGGTTGAGATTTGTCTTGAACCACAGTTCCATATCCTCTACTGACCAATGACTAGCTTTTTAAGACAGTTGGCAGGGTTAGGAATATTGCCTATGTCAATGGAACAGAGATTTTCTGTCTCAGAACAAATGAAAAGTGTGAAAAGTGAATAAAGCCCATAGATGGCAGAGTGGTCAGGCTTAGCCTGATTCTCCTTAATGTTTCAAATCCCATTTGGATAAGCAGAGAGCTTTGTATAACCTTTGTGTGGTACTACTGTGCAGTAAGAATCAAAAACTCTATGATATCCAGGCTAAAATCCCTTGACATCTGATATCACAAAAGGTAGTGTTTGGTCAAAAGGCTTGGTTTCTTTAAATACTGTGCCCCTTTGGCATTCAGTTCTGGCTTTCCCCTGCCAAACTACCTAATTTTGCAAATTCCAACTCAGGCTCAAAATATCCATGCCTCAGAGTGGCCATCTTGAGGGAAGGAAATGTCATTCTGGGGTCTTTGTGGTTGAATAGATAAAGCACCTGAATGGATGGTTGAAGATCCAGGGAAAGAACAGAAGTGTAGTTATAGGAGGAAAAAATATGTAATTAAAGAATTATAAATGAGGACTCTAGGAAAAGATGAAGGCTGAGACTAGGCATAATTGAAGAGTATATAATCATGAAGATTAGAGATGAGGAGAACCTGGGCTTAGTCACCAACTCCTGAAATGTTAGTAGACATTTCTGAAAGCTCTGAGACTGATAAAAATTTACTAATTTAAATAAACTTTTGGGTTCACATCCTACATGGACCAGTTAAAGTAGGAGTCTAGAGAAATATCAAAACTATAAAATAAAGAAGCTATGAATAGAGAGGTAGGAAGTCACCATATTCTTGCCAAACAGGCAGAGTGGGAAGGCAGGATAATATTGAGAAGAAATATAGGAATATACTGCCCTGTGGTAACCAACCTCCAGGGTGGCCTTCAGTGATCCTTGCCTCTATTTACACCCCATGCTGTCTCCTTCCGCACTGAATCAGAGCTGGATTGTGTGACCAATTAATGAAGACAACTATATACAACTTCTGAGGATAGGTCGTAAAAGTCATTGTGGCATTTGCCTTGTTCTCAGGGCTCACTGTTTCTGGGGAAGTTAGCTGTCATGCCCTGAGGACACTCATGAAGCTCTGTGAAGAGGACCTCAAGGGAGTAATGGAAGCTTCCCACCAACAGCTAGCTCCACGTGACTTGCTAGCCATGTGGTTGGGCTACCTTTAAAGCAACTCTCCATCACTAGTCAAGCTTCCAAATGATTGCAGGTCCCAGTCAATATCTGAGTAAAACTCATCAAAATAGGAAAGAAAAATACTGAGCCCCAAAGAACCCCAGCCAAGCCTACTGAAACTATAATAAAATAAATGTCTGTTATTGTTTTAAGCCAGTAAGTTTTAGAGAAATTTATTATACAGCAAAAGATAACTAATACACTGCCCTGTGAGGACCAAGACTGAGCAGTAAGTGGAAACTCTTGCCAATTGAGTAAATAGTTGATAAAACTAGAAAATAGCAAAGCTTTCAAGGATTGAAGATGGTGAGGGTAAATTTTGAGATTCAAAGTTAGGAAATCCAGTTGATATTTGGGTTATGTGGCTCAAGGTGCATGGAAGAGGAACTGACTGCCAAGAGTTGGTTCTTTCAGCTTAAGATGCCTTTAATGTTCATTCTAGGTGGTTAAGTCCAGGAGTATAAGAAGGAAAGAAAGGATTCAGGACAGTAAGCCTGCCTAGGTAGAACAGATGTTCTTGGTGACCTACTTAGATGCCATTCACTGAGCCAAGGCACAATTCCCTCAGCTATTGCATCCCTCTTTAGAGAACTGCTGTGGTACCCCCTACCCAGAAATGACTGAGAGGTTACACGCTTCCTCGGAGTGACCTGCAATCATTAAATGTGAGATACAACCTCCTCCTCAGGCTCAGTGTTCGACAATTCCATGATGCTGCCCTTGCTTCACATCTCCCCATGGGATCAGACTGAGACTGGGCTTTAGCTGAAACCACACCTTACTCAGCCTCCTTCTCTGGGCTCTTCTGCTGCCCACACCTGATACAGACTTCACCAGAGATCACTCCCTGGTGAACTCCCTGGTAAATCGCCTGTGCAAGAATCCCTTCTGCAGGCTCTGCTCTGAGGAAATCCAACCTAACAACCAGGCTCAAAGAACGTCCATATACCTATAGCATCTATTGTTTGGCACTTTCCAGAAGCCATATTAGCCTCAGGTAGAGTGCAGGGGTAAGAACCCCACCACAAACTGATTTATACCATGAATATTAAATATTAGAGTCTCTTACCCCTAAGAGAAAAATTTAGGCAAGTCCCTAACAATTAGAAAGAGGGGAGGTGCAGTGATGATTATGTCCTAACTTTCAAGATTAATTTCTGAAGGACTAGCACAGACCATTTTCAAACAAAATGTAGGTCTGTTTGGATTACTGGGATAGTTTAGCCCTATGGGAGAGTTTATGGCTTTAGTATAATGTCTCAGTCCTATTTGGTTGTTTTTGTTTTTAGAGTGTTTTTTTTTTTTTTAGAGTGTTTTTGTAGGCATGTATGTGTGCACTCAGTCGTGTCCGACTCTTTGCAACCCCATGAGCTGTAGCTTGCCAGGCTCCTCTGTCCATGGAATTTTCCAGACAAGAACACTAGAGTCGGTTACCATGTCCTATTCAAAGTGTTAAGGCATACTGTACAATAAAATAAATACTGACACCTATGTTTGATGCTTCTGTCATAAAAGAAAATACAAACAGAGCTATATAATGTCATTTGCCATGGGATCCAAAGAGTTCCCAGGAAGCTTTAAAGATCAAAATGAACCTAATAAATTAAAAATCAACTGTATTTCAATTAAAAAGCAGAAACTAACACACCATTGTAAATCAACAATTCTTCAGTTGAAAGAATTTGCACATTGGGAGGATGTCTATTCCTGGAGGATAATATATCAAATCCAAAATCACAGCTTTTTATACTCTGTCCAAGCCAATAACCAAGGGAAAATAATTGATGGAAAAAGGATTTTTTAACTCTGTTGGAAAGGGCTTCAGGGCATAGTCCTCTATTAATTTTTAACTTTGATAGCCTCCTATTTGAATGACACGCCATTGTTGTTTTATAATTTTTCTCATCTTTTTTTTACCCAGGTGAGAATTCCTCCCATCTTTGGGCTCAAAGTATAGCAAATGTAGAAAATTGACTCAAACCCTTAGAAAGACTCACTCAACAGCTTTTTCTACCACCTCTTGCTACCAACTGGGCTGTCACTAGAGAAACTGGCCCTAAGGAAAAAAGAGTGGGTCCCACCAGTTGATAATCTGCACACGTGCACACACACATACACATCATCAAAACAAAGCCTGCTGGACTTCCACTCCCATCATGTATCCACTCATCAGGTCTAACTTCAGCTACACAGAAATGCTAGAGAAACACAGAATCAGTCACAGTTGCCTATCTCAGATTAAACACCTCCCTAGGAATGGCTCTAATCCTTACCACTATTACTTACATGAGGACTTTTTGGGTGGAATACATATTTTCCATTTGGTAAGAACACTGAAGTCAATACTTTTGAGTTTGTAATTGCCATCAACTCCCTGTGAGCCAGAGCCCTTCTCCTCTCTGTGAATCAGTTTCTTCAGCTTCAAGAAAGACAGACTGATTTTGATCACTATTTCTGCATCAAGAAACAATGGTTAAGGGGGCCCATCCAAGATGGTGACATAGGAAGACCCTGAATTCACTTCCCACAGACACACCAAATCTACACCTACATATAGAACAGTCCCTGAGAGGGTGGAATGATTTGGGAGAATGGCACTGAAACATGTATAATATCATATATGAAACGAATTTAGTCCAGGTTTAATGCATGATACAGGATGCTTGGGGCTGGTGCACTGGGATGACCCAGAGGGATGGTATGGGGAGGGAGGCGAGAGGGGAGTTCAGGTTGGGGAACACGTGTACACCTGTGGTGGATTCATGTTGATGTATGGCAAAACCAATACAATACTGTAAAGTAATTAGCCTCCAATTAAATAAATTTATATTTAAAAAAATAAATAAATAAAGGAGAACTGAGGACTGACTGAATAGCTTCTGCACAATTGGCAATAGAAGTACCACATAGAGATGGGTAGGATAGACAGAGGCATGGAGTCTAGGGGAATCCCACCCTCAACATGGTGCCCTGCAGTAAGGATGGATATCACTGAGGGGCCCATGCACAAACTTACCCACCCTGAAAGCAAAAACAAAATAACAGTTTAAAGAGCACCTAGACTGCACAAGCGGAGAAGGCAATGGCACCCCACTCCAGTCCTCTTGCCTGGAAAATCCCATGGATGGAGGAGCCTGGAAGGCTGCAGTCCATGGGGTCGCTGAGGGTCAGGCACGGCTGAGCGACTGCACTTTCACTTTTCACTTTCGTGCATTGGAGAAGGGAATGGCAACCCACTCAGGTGTTCTTGCCTGGAGAATCCCAGGGACAGGGGAGCCTGGTGGGCTGCCATCTACGGGGTCGCACAGAGTCAGACACGACTGGCGACTTAGCAGCCGCAGCAGCAGCAGACTGCACAAGAAGGAAGTATGTCTGCCAGCAGGTCAGAGAACTGCCAGAACACTCTCCAGGAATGGTGTGTATGTATGTATTTATGTGTAATATATATATATATATATATATATATATAATATAAGAAAGCAAACAGAACAGACACAAACCCATAGATACAGAGAACAAACCGGTTAAGGTGGGGAGACAGGAGGGTGAGGAGGCTTGGATGAAATAAGCAATGATTAAGAGGTATAAACTTCCATCATGGGGATATAGTACATAGCATGGGGATTATGGTTAGTAATATTTTAATAACTTTGTACTGTGATAGATGGAAACTAGACTTATCTCGGTGATCATTTCATAATGTATAAAAATATCAAATCACTTGTTGCATACCTAAAACTTAATATTGTAAGTCAATTAAAGTAAGAAACTGGTTGAGAGGAGATGACTTTCGTACTAAAAAGATTATATGATTACATAAATCAGAGGCCACCACAAACTACAGCCCCTACTTGAAGAATTCCTAGTATACTGAGCATAATAAAGGCTTTCATCAATAAATAAGTATGTTTGAAATTGTTGAAACAAAGGACTGTTGACCATGAGGACTTTTTGGGTGGAATACATACTGAAAATTCCAGATAGCCTGTCTTTGACAGAACTTACTCCTTTTCAGCTTCATGGGTCGGTGATTATAGTTGGGCTGGTCAAACACCAAGAGGTTCCTGTACAGTTATTTTTTTACGTGGAATGAATGATTAAACCTGTAGACTTTGAGTACAGCAGACTACTTTCCCACACTGCGGGTAAACCTCATCCAATCAGTTGCAGGCAGTAGAGGAAAGGCTGAAGCTTCCAGAAGGGATTTATCCTCAAGACTGCCCATTGAAACCCTCTCTGAATTTCAGCCTGAGTGGCCTTCCCTGAATATTTTGTACTTAAAATTGTATCAGCTTCTACCTGAATTTCCAGACTGCCAGCTTGCCCTGTGGATTTCAGACTTGCCAGATCCCACAACTGTGGGAGCTAATTCCTTAAAATCAACCATTTAACCCCAATCTGAGTCTCTCTCTCTCCATGTTTGTATATGTGTACATATATGTGTATGTGAATATAAATGTGTGTGTGTATATATATTTCTGTGTATATATTCCTGTTGGATCTGTCTCTCTGAAGAGCCCTAATATAGTGGCATCATGTTTTAATTGAACCAAAGACGTTATCAGTTCAGTTCAGTCGCTCAGTCATGCCCGACTCTTTGCAACACCATGAATCGCATCATGCCAGGCCTCCCTGTCCATCACCAACTCCCGGAGTTCACTCAAACTCACGTCCATCGAGTCAGTGATGCCATCCAGCCATCTCATCCTCAGGGGTCCCCTTTTCCTCCTGCCCCCAATCCCTTCCAGCATCAGAGTCTTTTCCAGTGAATCAACTCTTCTCATGAGGTGGCCAAAGTACTGGAGTTTCAGCTTTAGCATCATTCCTTCCAAAGAAATCCCAGGGTTGATCTCCTTCAGAATGGACTGGTTGGATCTCCTTGCAGTCCAAGGGACTCTCAAGAGTCTTCTCCAACACCACAGTTCAAAAGCATCAATTCTTCGGTGCTCAGCCTTACTTACAGCCAAACTCTCACATCCATACATGACAACAGGAAAAACAAGAGTCTTGACTAGATGGACCTTAGTCGGCAAAGTAATGTCTCTGCTTTTGAATATACTATCTAGATTGGTCATAACTTTTCTTCCAAGGAGTAAGCGTCTTTTAATTTCATGGCTGCAGTCACCATCTGCAGTGATTTTGGAGCCCCCCAAAATAAAGTCGGACACTGTTTCCCCATCTATTTCCCATGAAGTGATGGGACCGGATGCCATGATCTTCGTTTTCTGAATGTTGAGCCTTAAGCCAACTTTTTCACTCTCCTCTTTCACTTTCATCAAGAGGCTTTTTAGTTCCTCTTCACTTTCTGCCATAAGGGTGGTGTCATCTGCTTATCTGAGGTTATTGATATTTCTCCCAGCAATCTTGACTCCAGCTTGTGTTTCTTCCAGTCCAGCGTTTCTCATGATGTACTCTGCATAGAAGTTAAATAAGCAGGGTGACAAGATACAGCCTTGATGTACTCTTTTTCCTATTTGGAACCAGTCTGTTGTTCCCTGTCCAGTTCTAACTGTTGCTTCCTGACCTGCATACAGATTTCTCAAGAGGCAGGTTAGGTGGTCTGGTATTCCCATCTCTTTCAGAATTTTCCACAGTTTATTGTGATCCACACAATCAAAGGCTTTGGCATAGTCAATGAAGCAGAAATAGATGTTTTTCTGCAGGTTTAATCATCCCACAGTTGTGGGATCTGGCAAGTCTGAAATCCACAGGGCAAGCTGGCAGTCTGGAAATTCAGGTAGAAGCTGATACAATTTTAAGTACAAATTGCCAGCGGATGTTGGCAATTTGATCTCTGGTTCCTCTGCCTTTTCTAAAACCAGTTTGAACATCAGGGAGTTCACGGTTCAGGTATTGCTGAAGCCTGGCTTGGAGAATTTTGAGCATTACTTTACTAGCATGTGAGATGAGTGCAATTGTGCGGTAGTTTGAGCATTCTTTGGCATTGCCTTTCTTTGGAATTGGAATGAAAACTGACCTTTTCCAGTCCTGTGCCCACTGCTGAGTTTTCCAAATGTGCTGGCATATTGAGTGCAGCACTTTCACAGCATCATCTTTCAGGATTTGAAACAGCTCAACTGGAATTCCATCACCTCCACTAGTTTTGTTTGTAGCAATGCTTTCCAAGGCCCACTTGACTTCACATTCCAAGATGTCTGGCTCTAGATGAGTGATCACACCATCATGATTATCTGGGTCATGAAGATCTTTTTTGTACAGTTCTTCCATGTATTCTTGCCACCTCTTCTTAATATCTTCTTCTTCTGTTAGGTCCCTACCATTTCTGTCCTTTATTGAGCCCATCTTTGCATGAAATGTTCCCTTGGTATCTCTAATTTTCTTGAAGAGATCTCTAGTCTCTCCCATTCTGTTGTTTTCCTCTATTTCTTTGCATTGATTGGTGAAGAAGGCTTTCTTATCTCTTCTTGCTATTCTTTGGAACTCTGCATTCAGATGCTTATATCTTTCCTTTTCTCCTTTGCTTATCACTTCTCTTCTTTTCACAGCTATTTGTAAGGCCTCCCGAGACAGCCATTTTGATTTTTTTGCATTTCTTTTCCATGGGGATGGTCTTGATCCCTGTCACGAACCTCATTCCATAGTTCATCAGGCACTCTATCTATCAGATCTAGGCCCTTAAATCTACTTCTCACTTCCACTGTATAATCATAAGAGATTTGATTTAGGTCATACCTGAATGGTCTAGCGGTTTTCCCTGCTTTCTTCAATTTCAGTCTGAATTTGGTAATAATGAGTTCATGATCTGAGCCACAGTCAGCTCCTGGTCTTGTTTTTGTTGACTGTATAGAGCTTCTCCATCTTTGGCTGCATAGAATATAATCAATCTGATTTCGATGTTGACCATCTGGTGATGTCCATGTGTAGAGTCTTCTCTTGTGTTGTTGGAAGAGGGTGTTTGCTATGACCAGTGCATTTTCTTGGCAAAACTCTATTAGTCTTTGCCTTGCTTCATTCTGCATTCCAAGGCCAAATTTGCCTGTTACTCCAGGTGTTTCTTGACTTCCTACTTTTGCATTCCAGTCCCCTATAATGAAAAGGATATCTTTTTGGGGTGTTAGTTCTAAAAGGTCTTGCAGGTCTTCATAAAACCGTTCAACTTCAGCTTCTTCAGCATTACTGGTTGGGGCATAGACTTGGATTACTGTGATATTGAATGGTTTGCCTTGGAGACGAACAGAGATCATTCTGTCATTTTTGAGATTGCATCCAAGCATTTCGGACTCTTGTTGACCGTGATGGCTATTCCATTTCTTCTGAGGGATACCTGCCCGCAATAGTAGATATAATGGTCATCTCAGTTAAATTCACCCATTCCAGTCCATTTTAGTTCGCTGATTCCAAGAATGTTGACATTCACCCTTGCCATCTCCTGTTTGACCACTTGCAATTTGCCTTGATTCATGGACCTGACATTCCAGGTTCCTATGAATATTGCTCTTTAAAGACGTTATAGAATTGTAAAAATTTCCATTTTCTGTTTTTTATTTTCTCACATAATTTGAATCCTCTTGAGAGTTTTTTTTTTTTTTTGTGTGTGTGTGTATGTGAAAGAGATAATTCTCTTCTGGGGGAAACCAGGAACAATATGATGGTGCAGAAAGGGTGCCATATTACAAGATAAAGATAATGTAATTAAAAGATCAGGAAAGGGGAGAGACCCCTTGGTCACTCAGGGCCCTGACTATGCCACCAGCAGAAGTGTTACAGTGGTGTCCTGATTGCTGAAGTGATTTGTGTTGGTCCTTTCAAGTTCTGAAAGCTGTGTTTTTCTGACTTAATGGCCAGTGTACTCAAGAACTTGAATCTGAATTGTCTCCTGACAAGCCTTTTAGCAGACCAGGTCTGTTTGAAAGGGAGGATGCCATTGTTAACCCAAGTTCCTGGCACAGCTTCTGCTTCAAGTTGGCCCTCACTGAATGCCTTCCATGCTAATGAACAATTTATAAAAGCTATTTAATGGTGATCTTGGCTTCATAGACTGTGTAGTTACTTTGGAATCCCTGGAGAACTCTTGTTCTGGCATAGATATTCCATCCCAATAGTCCCTTGATAGAATCAATTGCTACAAACAGGATAGACTCCTTTATAATTCCTAAATGAGCAAGGTTTTATCCTCTCAAAGACCCATTTTTCTATGTCTATGAAATACTAACAGTAAGAATTTCTACCCTTTAAAATTATTATGAATGTTGAATGTAATAATGAATTTAAAGTCCTTAGCACAACTTGACACACCGCCAGTGCTTAAGAGTTATTATGAACAGAACAAACAAGTTTCTCAGATTTTCACGACAGATTTTAACTGAATATAGTTGTGTCTGGGAATGTGTTGGCCCTAAACATAAAGCAAATCACTATAATAACAGGCAGCCATGTATGAATCTCAGATCAGAAACTCAAGTGAGCACAAAATATACCTTCACTTTTTTTCTATCGTTCCATTTAATTTCTCTTTCTGGTTTAAATTCTGTAGGGTGGTAGAAACTTTCTCTTATCAATTTAGAGTATCCCTTCCCCAAAGTTTGTCTTAAGTTCCAGAGGCCTTCAATGAAGCTAAGGCATTGGGTGGACTGGTGGAAGTGGTGGCATCTTGCCCGCCAGTCCTGTCTCCAGCACATCCACAGAGACAGCTGCAGTTATGGTTGTGGGAATGATCTCCACAGGTCGGGGTTGAGATGTCCCATCCTGTCCTCACAGGCCCTTTTTATCTAGCTCTTTTCTAATCTTCTTCCTGACATGGGTGGGAGTTTGGCATCTTTCTGTACTTTACTTGCCTCTCTGGGGCATGCAAATATCAGCAAGGATATCTATGGCTTCCTTTCTGCCCAGACACACCATTTCCACATTTTTCCTGGGATCATGTCATCTCTCAAGGGCTCTGCCTGGTAAATAAATTTTCATCTATTTTTGAATCCCTTGGGGTAGGGTGGAGCATTCCTATTTAGCTTTGATAAATTTCCTGGGAAATACTTAGTATCACTTCCTTTGGGACTCAGTTTTTTACATCTGCAAGACTCAGCTTTTGTCAGAATACTGCTGAGGTTTTGTTTGCAAAGGAGAAGGGGAAATACTTAGATTAAAAAATATATAAGTCAAAAATCCCAAACAGCATTTTTTCCTGCCTCATAAGAAGTCAATGATAGTCTAATGTAATTCAATATTTATAAAAGAAAAATTATTTCAGGTAAATATTTTGTTTAGAAACATGATCTGAAGAGGTAAGTTTTTGAAAGAGTATAAACTCTGTCTGGCAGACGGGATAAAATGCTATATGTAGGGAACTGGAGGTAGATCTCAAAGCCTTACCCAATAGAAAGCAGGGTTAGTGGATGCTGCCACACCCCCTCAGTATTTGTTAGATTCTGGTTGAAAGTAACAGAAAGCCAACCTGAAATATTGATAGCTTAGTCCAAAGAAGAGTAAGATGTCTCCTAGAAAGCAGGGGCAGAAACAGCTGCAGCCAGGAACAGGAATGCTATCAGTAGCTCTCCATCTTATCTCTGTTTCTTTCTTTTGGCCCTCTCTTCAGACCATCTACATCTTTCTTTCATCCCTATGACACTAAAAGTAACCTGAAGAATTTTCCATGTTACTGGTAGGTTCAGTGATCTGGAAAGAGGCTGACGTGAGTCTCAAATCAAAATCCAAATTCCTTGGGGAAAAATTTTGTTGGCCCAAGCTGCATCTGATGTACACCTCTGAACCAATTATTTGTGGCCAGGGTCTGAACTATATTTGAGGGTCTTCCCTGGCTGTCCAATGGTTAAGACTCTACATTCTAATGCAGGGGTATGGGCTCAATCCTTGGATCGGAAGCTAAGATCCCACCTGCCTTGTGGCCAAAAAATGAAAACATGAACCAGAAGCAACATTGTAACAAATTCAATAAAGACTTTCAAAATGGTTCAAATTAAAAAAAAAAAAAAAAACACTGCACTTGAACCAACCTGGCCACTCTGAAATCAACCTTATGGATAAAAAGGAAGACAGGATAGTTTCTAGAAGGAAGAAGGAATAGAAAAGGAAGTGAGTGAGTTCTGAGCACACAGAATAATGGAATCTAGTCAATAACCCAGTGGTACATTCTTCTCTGAGTCAAATCTGCCCTCAGATCCACTCAAGAACTTTCTTCCATTGCTGGTGAGGACAAATGTGGGGAGAAATGAAAAGCAAAAAGGGCTCTTCATGAGAAAGTTTAGCATATCTGAATCATTGTTTGGTAGTGAACTTTTTAAGAACAATGTTCTTTCCCATAGTAGAGGAGCGAGGAAGAGACAGATCCCACCAACTTGAGTAAGGAACAGGCTAAAGTTTTTATCTCTTGATATCTTCCCAAAAAAACCTTTTGCCATGATGGCTTTGAAGATTTATGGTATTTGAGGAAGGGATGGAAAATAACTGGAGAGGTCCTGCCCCAGTACAGTAATATTTGCTTTATTGTGGCTTCATGAAAAGACTGTAACATTGTGAGCTATGCTCTCTTGGGACAGAGGGATGAAAAATGCAATGGTAATGGATCACTGACAGCTCAGGAGATGGGAGATCAAAGCAGAAAGTCATAGAAAGGAAAACAGGGCTACATGCCTCCTCTCACAAACACTCACAAAGCAATGTTACTAATAACCCCATTCTTAGGAAAATGGAAATGACCTGAGATTTCATTGTTCATGCTTATGCAAAAGACTGAAAAAGAATAGAAAAGAAACTTAATAATGCTAGTTGCCTGTGGGGAAATTGGATGGCTAGGCTACTGTGGGGAGAAGGAGACTACGTTGCATACTCTTATATTTTTACCCATATGATAGCCAATAAAAAATAAAATGCATTAAAATTTTTAAATGGTAAAATCATTAATAAGTAGCTGGAAACAAGAGTAAAGGGGGAACAAGTTTTTGGCCAGACTTAATGTATAAGTTTTAAAATGGGAAGTTTTATAACAAAAAAGAGATTATTTTCCTTCAAGGGAAAAGAATCTGAAAAAGAATATATATATATAACTGAATCACTGAGCTGTACACCTGAAGCTAATAGTTGATATTGTAAATCAACTATACTTCAAGTTTTAAAAAGTTATTTTGAAATGCATAAATTTGAAGATGGTGCATATTAGTTTGTAGTTCAAAGTATCTCTCCAGAAACACTTCCGAGAGGCATGTTGTCAGTTCTTTGTCAAAGGAAATGAAGTGCACCTGTATCCAGCAAAGTCTTTCAAGAACCCTGCAAGGTTCAATCAATGTTCTTTTATTTCTGTGATAAGATCAGTATGTCCAGAGAGGGTCCATATCTTCCCCATGATGGGGAGGGCCTGGAATGGATAAAGTAAGAATCAGAGAAGCAGCTGACCCACAAAGACAAGTAGCACAAGCAAGAAGGAAACCTATGTTGTTGAAACATCTGAAACTACTGAGGGACTGCTTGGTATTGTAAACAGCTTAGCAATAGCTGATTAGTAATACCCAAGACTTCTTTCCTCCTGTGTTGACAATTCACTAATTGAATTCTCTAGGTCTGGACAAGTGTACTGCTGACATCTGAGAGTCCTACAGAACAGTTTTGACCTGGAATATTTCAGGGCAAGTGTTGCCAATCACCTGTGCCACAAAAGAACATGACTTCTGCCAAACATGTGGTTTTGTGCAAGCTGGTCTCCTGGCTGGGGCCGCAGAAAAGGTGAGTTGCGCATTTTACCTCCTGACAATCGAATGAGTTGGCTTGTCAGATGGAGTTATTTAGGCCAGCCCATTTTGCTTTGTAGAGTTGCTGTCAACTGTCCTTTGGATGCTAGTTTTCTGAGTTTAGTTGGGAGAAGGCAATGGCAAGCCACTCCAGTACTCTTGCCTAGAAAATCTCATGGACTGAGGAGCTTGGTAGGCTGCAGTCCATGGGGTCACTACTAGTTGGACACGACTGAGAAACTTCACTTTCACTTTTCACTTTCATGCATTGGAGAAGAAAATGGCACCCCACTCCAGTGTTCTTGCCTGGAGAATCCCAGGGACGGGGGAGCCTGGTGGGCTGCCGTCTATGGGGTCGCACAGAGTCGGACACGACTGAAGCGACTTAGCAGCAGCAACAGCAGATCACCTTTGTGTCTATAGTGATAAAGCTATGCCTTTATATGGGGGAAAAAAACATAGATCCTGCCTTTCTCTTTGTAATAAAGACCATGTGAAAAGGAAAATGTCATCTCCAGCACCTCCCTTGAGCACCTGCACTCTGCCTGCCTCCTGTGTGGTCAGAACTGATGCCCAGTGAAGGGAGTCATTAGCTGTGTGATGGTCAAGACAGGACTCTTGATGGAGGCCCATCCCCCAACATGGAGAATCATCTTTGACCACCCATGCCACAGACCCAGAAACATACACTACAGAATCAGAGATTTACAGAGAGCTTTCTATGTGCCAAGTACTATACTGTATACCAGAGCACATATGAACAAAACACAGGGAAATAAAATGTAAGTTTCTCCCTGGGAAGGTCATACTCTGTCAGGACACATAGCAAATACTCATATTTGGATACAGTGATGCTAAAACCCATTTATCCATGTTATTTGCTTGTTTAAGATATTTATTTAAAAACAAGAACCCCAGAAATAACCCAAACTGTGTCATTCCCTTACCAGGAAAGAGATCTGTTCCTTAATACTACCAGTTTCAAAATGAAACACATTGTATTAGCTTAGTTCATTCTTTGGAGATTTTTTATGATGCCCCCCAAAAAAGAAAAAACTCTGGCTTGTTTTCATTTCAGAAACACAAGCTCTGCTGTTCGTGTTTCTTTTTCTCCTGAATTTTCAACCTACAATGTCAATCCTGTAATCATTTTATTTCCTTTTCATATGTGGCCCTTTCTGGTGACCTTTCATATCATGTGAGCTTTCTTTTTTAAAAACTCATTTATTTATTTGGCTGCATCAGCTTTTAGTTGCAGCAGGCATGATCTTCAGTCTTTGTTGCAGCATGCAAGATCTTTAGTTGTGGCATGTGGGATTTTTTGCTCCGACATGTAAACTCCTAGTTGTGGCATCTAATTCCCTGACTAGGGATCAGACCTGGGCCCCCTGCATTGTGACCGTGGAATCTTAGCCACTGGACCACCAGGGAAGACCCTCAAATGAGCTTGGTATAGCCTTTTTCTCCCCATGGATAATCAAAGAAGGCAAGATTCATTTCCTTAATTTATTAGAGTTCTTCTAAAGTGGCAGGGAATGCTCCCTGTCTTAAAATTTGTAAGATATTCTCAAGTTGAAAAAACCATGTCATTCAAGGTGCAGAAAACTGAGATCAGTGGATACAGTTATAGAGAGGTAGATCTCTGCACAACATAAAAACAAATGTCTGATCTGCCTGTCTACCTCGAAAACTATGGAGTTCCTCCTTGCTCTATGAGTTCACACAGAGATTGGATGATCACCTCTCAGGAACATGAAAAGGAAGGGTTGAGACTCAGAGGGTGGCCAGAGCAGGAAGATTACGTCATTTGTGGGGCCCAGTACAAAATGAAAATATAGGACTCCCTGTCCAGAAATTATTAAGAACATCAAGATGGCAACAGTAGAGTGTTAAACTAAGTATGAGGCTCTTCTG
>NW_024070202.1:47723198-47876825 GCF_014754425.2 Oryx dammah | reverse complement strand
TCAAGATGGCAACAGTAGAGTGTTAAACTAAGTATGAGGCTCTTCTGAGCACAGGGTCACATGTGACTGCTCAGGTAACACCTCAAGAAGCTGGTCCTGGGTCCAAAAATTGATGATGAACTCAAGGAGGCCTTGGAGTCCTTACAAAGCGGAAAGTATCAAAGTTTCACAAAATCAGCTCTCCTCAATCACAGAATTTAGAAGAAGATAGAGAAACCAAGGGGTCCAAGAGTTTTATAACCTGGACTCAGAAGCTGTATCCTTGATATTATATGGAAAATGTTTGTGTCTGTGCATTTTCTCTGAGAAGAGGATCCAGAACTTTAATCTGATTATGAAAGGATTCTGGCAACCTCCCCACAAAAATCAAGAATCTCTAATCCAATCCCCTCATTTTGTCCATGAAAAAAATTGAGATTTACAGGAAGAAAAATAACTTACAAATTTGGAAGGCTAATTCCTTTGGAATATTTTATTTTTTTTAATATTTGTATTCATTTATTTGGCTGTGCCTGGTCCTAGTTGTGGAACTTGGTTTCTTCAATCTTTGTTGAGGCATGTAGGGTCTTTTTTTAGTTGCAGCATGTGGGATATAGTTTTCTGACCAAGGATCAAACACTGGCCCCCTGCATTGGGAGCATGGAGTCTTAGCCACTAGACCACCAGGGATATCCCCCTTTGGAATATTTTAAACTTTGAATCTAAAAGGGACTCTCTTCATCACTATGACTTAGTTAATCAATTTAGTTGCAATTGCCTCATCAGTAAATTTATGTTTGCCATGGCTTTTTCCATTTTATGCTTCTGTTCTCATCTTGATCAATAGTCTGATTCATATTTTATGGGACATTGGCTTACACACTGTAACTTTAATTTTATGGTCTTAACTTCCAAAATACTTTTTTGACTTCTAAAAAAGCATTGAAGATATATTTTTGGAACATTAAAGTTGGTTCCAGTTGTGGGATTAATAGAGTAAAACTTCAGTCATTGGAATTTCAAACTAAGAGAAGAAGCTAGCACTATTTGCCACCCTCTCTTATTACTCAAGCATGACTGTTAATATAAGCAAATAGACAATTTTCATCAGAAATACTAGCATATGTATAAACAACAATAGATTTATGACATAAATGTCATTTTCACATTTCCTTTTCCAAGTTTCTGTGTTGAGCTTTAAGGGGTCCAAGAGTTTTATAACCTGGACTCAGAAGCTGTATCCTTGATATTATATGGAAAATGTTTGTGTCTGTGCATTTTCTCTGAGAAGAGGATCCAGAACTTTAATCTGATTATGAAAGGATTCTGGCAACCTCCCCACAAAAATCAAGAATCTCTAATCCAATCCCCTCATTTTGTCCATGAAAAAAATTGAGATTTACAGGAGGAAAAATAACTTACAAATTTGGAAGGCTAATTCCTTTGAAGTAAAACTTTAAAGCTCATTGCCCTTAAAGCTCAACATGATGAAACTTGAGTAATTACATTTTCCACTCATTGTCCTCTTCTATCTCTTCTCTCTAGCATTTTCCTGTCTTGGGCCACAGAATTATTTCCAGTTCACAGTGGTCTCCTTAGGGTCCCTCAGCCTATTCAGGTCTTTGGTTCTATAGTACATCTTTGTAATATGGTCTTCTGAAAAATATGTCATTTAATCTTTACAAATATCCCACATAGTATGGCCAAAGTTATTTTCAAAGATGGCCATACCAATGTATCCCAACCATGTGTTCTACAGTGTGATGTTGACATTTCTCCATCTGTGTTTGCTCCTCTTGAATCTGGGTGGGCCTTGGACTGTGGTGGACGTGACTCTGCATGACTTCTGAGGCTAAGTCATAAAAAATGCTAGAACTTCTCCCAGATTTTTCTCCCTCGAAAGCCTTCTGCTGACATGGAAGAACTTTGCCATCCTGAAGCTACCGTGCAGAGATCACATGAAGAGAGGGAGGGAGGAAGAGAGAATTACCAAGAGAAAGAGGGAGAAATAATTAGAAAGAGAAAGGAAGCCCAACTTTTCTAGTCCCATCTGAGTCTTCCCAGCCAGGCACCTGGCATATAAGTGGACAAGCCTTTAAATGATTCCAACCTTTAGTGTTCAAACCACCATAGTCGATATCAAATAGAGAAGCAATAACCCTACCCCCTCTAATCCTTGCACAGACTGTGGCAAAATAAATGTTTTATTCTTTTAAACCATGAAATTTTCTCATTTTAAAGCACTGGTTTGCAGGTCATTTCTTACACAGCCATAGTAACTAGCCAGGAGATAATGCTACTTGTAAGATTCATTTGGGTGTAGGTAACCAAAAAGTCAATTTATACTTGTTTAAGCTTAACAACGGAAAAGGTCAGTTTTCATTCCAATCCCAAAGAAAGGCAATGTCAAAGAATGCTCAAACTACCGCACAATTGCACTTATCTCACATGCTAGTAAAGTAATGCTCATAATTCTCCAAGCCAGGCTTCAGCAATATGTGAACTGTGAACTTCCTGATGTTCAAGCTGGTTTTAGAAAAGGTAGACGAACCAGAGATCAAATTGCCAACATCCGCTGGATCATGGAAAAAGCAAGAGAGTTCCAGAAAAACATCTATTTCTGCTTCATTGACTATGTCAAAGACTTTGACTGTGTGGATCACAATAAACTGTGGAAAATTCTGAAAGAGATGGGAATACCAGACCACCTGACCTGCCTCTTGAGAAACCTATATGCAGGTCAGGAAGAAACAGTTAGAACTGGCCATGGAACAACAGACTGGTTCCAAATAGGAAAAGGAGTACGTCAAGGCTGTATCTTGTCACCCTGCTTATTTAACTTCTATGCAGAGTACATCATGAGAAACGCTGGACTGGAAAAAACACAAGCTGGAATCAAGATTGCTGGGAGAAATATCAATAACCCCAGATATGCAGATGACACCATCCTTATGGCAGAAAGTGAAGAGGAACTAAAAAGCCTCTTGATGAAAGTGAAAGAGGAGAGTGAAAAGGTTGGCTTAAAGCTCAACATTCAGAAAACAAAGATCATGGCATCTGACCCATCACTTCATGGAAAATAGATGGGGAAACAGTGGAACCAGTGTCAGACTTTATTTTGGGGGGCGGGCTCCAAAATCACTGCAGATGGTGACTGCAGCCATGAAATTAAAAGACGCTTACTCCTTGGAAGGAAAGTTATGACTAACCTACACAGCATATTGAAAAGCAGAGACATTACTTTGCCAACAAAGGTCCATCTAGTCAGGGCTATGGTTTTTCCAGTGGTCATGTATGGATGTAACAGTTGGACTGTGAAGAAAGCTGAGCAGCAAAGAACTGATGCTTTTGAACTGTGGTGTTGGAGAAGACTCTTGAGAGTCCCTTGGACTGCAAGGAGATCCAACCAGTCCATTCTGAAGGAGATCAACCCTGGGATTTCTTTGGAAGGAATGATGCTAAAGCTGAAACTCCAACACTTTGGCCACCTCATGTGAAGAGTTGACTCATTGGAAAAGACTCTGATGCTGGGAGGGATTGGGGGCAGGAGGAAAAGGGGACGACAGAGGATGAGATGGCTGGATAGCATCAGCAACTCGATGGACGTGAGTTTCAGTGAACTCCGGGAGTTGGTGATGGACAGGGAGGCCTGGCATGCTGCAGTTCATGAGGTCGCAAAGAGTCGGACATGACTGAGCGACTGAATTGAACTGAACCTAAGCTTAACAACAAATGATCATCTTATGTAACTGAAAGGTCTGGGACTGTTGTTGATATGCTTTTAACAAGAGCTATATATGGTGTCCCCAGGACCCAGCCCTTCATCTCTCCACTCTACTTGTCTCCATGCTCCGCACACTTTCAGGCTGTGAATGTGCAATAAAGGTTGAGCAGTTCCAAATATTTACACTGTCAGATTCAGTTAAGCAGCAGCAAAGAGAGCTCTGCTTTAACAGTCCAAACAGAGATCATAAGCTTAATTCCAGTGGCTATATTTGACATGTCCCCATCCCCAAACCATGGAATGTGCTGATTAGCCATGGTACAGGCACATATAAGGAAAATCAGAAATTCACTCAAATACACCGAAAGTACAGGAATTGAGAAGGCTATTTCTCCCAAAGAAATCTCTGGACACTGGTCTCAAAAATAAATAAATAAATAAAGTCAATAAATACTAGCTGGCTAAGAAACAATTACCCAGTTATTATTCTGGGACTATATATGAGAAAAGGGATTTCAGCACTGTTCCTCAGCTATAACTCTCCAGTCAGATGAACAACTTTGTCATTTGTTGCCCCACATGAGCTGAGTCCAGATTTAAACACAGGTGTGCCTGATATAAAAGTTTTTTGCCCCAAACCGTGATGAAATAGCATTTCTACAACCCTGTCTTTTCTTCTGATTTCTTAAACTTCACAAGCTTGAGTAAGAAAAATGAGAAAGAAAATCTTGCTGTTGAGAATAAGAATATTTTGTCCTGTGAGAGGTAGTTTTCAATTATATTCGTTTACCTTTTTCCTTAAGCTTCCTCCAGCTTTCTAGTGTAACATGAAGCAGTACTTCACACTGGCTTGAGATTCAATGCAAAGAAATGTCTTCAGATCTTGTTTTTAAAGAATTTAAGAACTTGTTTTCAAATAATTAATGTTTTTTAAAATTTATTCATTTTTTTCTTTTTTTATAGTTTTATTAAGACAGAATTCATATGTGAAACAGTTCACCCAATTCATTGGTTTTTTATATAGACAAAACTATGCAACCATCACTGCAATCAACTTTAGAACATTTTTATCACCATAAAAAGAAATCTGGTACCAGCTAGCAGCTACTTACCATTCCCTTCCCCTACCTCACTGGTCCACAACTTTCCTTATTTTGGATACTTCATATAAGTGGAATCATACAATAATGCAGTCCTTCTGACTGGCTTTGTTCATTTAGCATAATGTCTTTTTGTTGTAGCATGTATTTTTATTTTTTTGCCAAGTAGTATTTTATTGCCAAGTAATATTCTGCTACGTGGATATACCACATTTTATGTATCAACTTATCAGTTGATGAATACTTGAACTCTTTTCACTTTTGCAATGCTTCTGTGAACATCCATGTACAAGTTTTTGTGTGAACATATGTTTTCATTTTTCTTAGTTGTATATCTACGATTAGACTTCCTTAATCATAAGATTGTTTTCCAAAGTGATTGCATCATTTTCCCACCAGCAGGCTATGAGGGTTCCAGTTTCTACCCATCCTTGCTAACACTTGTTACTGTCTGACACTTTGGTTATAGCTATCCTAGTTGGTGTGAAGTGCTATCTCCCTGTGGTTTTTATTTGCATTTTCCTGGTGGCTAATGATGTCAAGCATCTTTTCCTGTGCCTATCTTCATTTGTCTATCTCATTTGTCTATGTCTTTTGTCTGTCTTCCTTTGAAAAGTATCTGTTTATTCTTTGTCCATTTTTAATTAGATTATTTGCCTTTTATTACTAACTTGTAAGAGTTCTTTATGTATTCTAGATACAAGTCCTTTATCAGATGTTTGATTTACAAATATTTTCTCCCATTCTGTGAGTTGCCTTTTTACTTTCTTGATGGTGTCCTTTGAAATACAAGTTTGAATCTTTGATGAACTCCAATATACTATTTTTCTTTTGTATTTTTTCTTGTGCTTTTGTTCTCATATAAGAAAGCATTGCCTAATCCAGATCCACAAAGATGTGTGCCTGCATTTTCTTCTACGAATTTTATAGTTCTAGGCTCTCACATTTAAGTGTTTAAAATGGGGTCCTGGACCCAGTTCCAACATGTGTATCAGATGGCAGGGCATGATCCCTAGTACCAGCAAACAATTCTCAGACACCAGCGGGTACCCAAGAATTCAACTCAATTCTGGCAGTTTACCCAGAGATAGCATCATATTCCATAGGCTGAGGGTTCAGTCCTGTAAGACTGCCACACTTCAAATGCCAGTTATAAGCCCAGGTTATTACTTGTATTGCTGACTGGCTGACTGTAGAAGTTCCCAGCCTTTTTCTCCTCCTCCTCCTCAAATTTGGTTAACTTGCTCAAGGGACTCACAGAACTCTGAGAAACATTATAACTTAGTAGATCATTGCTTTATTATTAAAATACGTGACTCATGAACAGCTAGAAAGAAACAAAGGTTTCATAAGTCAACAGGAGCCAAGTCTCCAACTCTGGGGGTAAAAGAGAAAGGAAAAGCGGACTGGGCTTAAAATCAGTACTTTTCTTTAATTTTGATCATATTTAAATTGATCTCATTTAGAAAATGAGAAGCAGATATGGGCTATTCAGTCTTCTTTTTTAAAGAGCTTCTTTATTTTTTATTTTTATACAATTTTTAAAGGTTACATTCCTTTTACATCTATTACACAATACTGGCTACATTCCCCATGTTGTACAATACATCCCTGTAGTCTCTCTTATACCCAATAGTTTGTATGTCCCGCTTCCCAACCCCTATGTAGCTCCCCTGCTCTTTCCACTGGTAACTGCTAGTTTGTTCTTTGTGAGTCTGCTGCTTTTATGTTTTGTTCACTGCTGCTGCTGTTGCTAAGTCACTTCAGTCGTGTCCGACTCTGTGCGACCCCATAGACGGCAGCCCACCAGGCTCCCCCGCCCCTGGGATTCTCCAGGCAAGAACACTGGAGCGGTTTGCCATTTCCTTCACTAGTGTATTGCATTTTTTTAGATTGTACATGTAAGTGGTATCATACAGTATTTGTCCTCTGTCTGACTTATCTCACTTAGTTCAGTGCCCTCCAAGTCCATCCACATTGCTGCAAATGGCAGAATTTCATTCTGCTTTTTGGCTGAGTGGCATTTACTGTGTATATGTACCACATGTTCTTTATCCATCTGTTGATGGACTCTTAGGTTGCTTCCATATCTTGGCAAGTGTTAGTGATGCTGCTGTGAACATTGGGGTGCATGTACTCTTCTTAAATCAGTTTGGAGGTTCTTTCAGATATACACCCAGGAGTGGAATTGCTAGGTCATATGGTAGTTGGGCTACATAGTCCTGCTAACCAAAAGGGCAGAAGCAATGAAAGGATTATAAGAGTGGAGCAAAAAGTTAGAAAAAGATAAATGAGCATGTATCAGAAAAAAATGGGTGACTTGCAAAATAAGAATGATACAGACAGAGAAGAGAGAGTAGCTTGTTCTACGGAGTCAGGCTATGAGAATTTACACAAGAGACTGCTTATTTAAAATTGAATTACAGACACAGAATCAGGCAAGAACCCTTGAGGAATGACTCTAATTTTATTTTTGAGGAAGTGAACAAGGATTTGAGAAGAATCAGAAAAAGAGGAAGAATTAAGTAGCAAATTTAAGGAATTTTTTTAAGAGAAAAGAGAAATCAAAATAAAAGAATAGCATAAAATATACAGAATCAGAGGCCCATTCAGTTTAAGACATCCTATTTCCAAGGGCTTCCCAGGTGGCGCTAGTGGTAAAGAATCTGCCTGCCAATGCAGAAGACGTAAGAGATAACTTCAATCCCTGGGTTGGTTAGATCCCGTGGAGGAGGGCATGGCAACCCAACTCAGGTCTAGAGAATCCCATGGACAGAGGAGCCTGGCAGGTTGTTACCATCTATAGGGTCACAGAGAGTCGGACACAACTGAAGCGACTTAGCTTGCATACATTTCCAAGTACATGAGGCCAGTCTATATTTGGTGAAGACTGAACAAATTAAGATTTATAAACATCAGAATTGTGCCTAGCAGGGAGAATTAAGAGTTTAATAAGTCAAGCAAACAGTTGATTAGCCTCCAGTGCTCTTATATAGAATTTTAAGAATCTACTGGGTAAACCACTTTTTAAGGAGATGCTGTAGGAGACTTTTGTTAATGTTTGCCTGAAGGAAGTGACAGATCATGAAAGGAATACAATCAGACCAAAGGCACTGCTGAATTTTTGTGTGTACTTTGTGTACTTTCAACTCAGATAAAATCATGAGTGCTGTGTTTCCAATTTTCTCAACAGGTACTATTTGCAATACTTTAAATTTTTCTTTTCCAGTACCACAAATGTTCTGTTATGCAGTTATCCACCAGAAAGTGATTTTCATAGCACGTTTGGTTTCTTATAACATCATTTTATTTTTTATTAAAGTTCAGTGAACCTACTTATCATTGGTTGATTGGTCTACTGTGGCACTGGGGAGCTAGCATGAGGTGGTTCCAGGTTCAAACCTTATACTGGATGTGTTATTTAGGACAAAGCATCTCATCTCTCTGTTCTAAAATAATCGCTACCTCAAAGGCTCCCCACTCCAGTGTTCTTGGGCTTCCCTTGTGGCTCACCTGGTAAAGAATCCGCCTGCAATGCGGGAGACCTGGGTTCGATCCTGGGTTGGGAAGAACCCCAAATGGGGAGATTTGAAGTCAGTTCACTGGGGCATTTGGAAGCACAGTGTGGACAAACACGGTAGCTGCCTCCTGGCAGACATGGGAGGGTCCTGGCACTGGGCAAGTGAGAGAAAGGAAGCCAAAATGGAAGTGGATTGAGCGGGGGAGGGAGAGGGGAGGAGAGGCAATGCTTCTTACCACTGGGCTGTCTTGAACATCGGGAGAGGTGTTTCTATGAAAAACAGAGAATTAACCATTCGTGAATAAGCTTTATGCCTATATTTGGGCTTTTGTTAAGATGTGTTGGTATCATGTGGAAACATCTAAGTTTCTTCTCATGACCCAACATGAGAAGCCCAGGTTGATTTGGTTGATTATACTGTGGTTTGGAGGCTATTTAAAGTTCAGTATTTTATTTTAACAGGCTGTAGAGCTCTAGACTGAATGGTGCCTCAGTAGGTGCAACATAACCAGTCTTTCCTCTGGCAGATGGATAAGCAGGGGCACTGAATGTGGGCGGAGGCTGTCCCTTGCCCTCACAAGGTCTCCAGAGGGGTGAGTGGGAGAGCACTCCCTCCAGTGAGCCTGTTCTTTTCACCAGGATGCACAAAAGGAGCTTTTCTGTAACTTGTACAGTCATTCTAAGTGAGTTAATACTGACTATGGGAATTGATCTAGTTTATTCACCTAAACCCGAGGTAGTATGTTTGTGTATAGGGGCCATTTGGCCCCAAAACAAATTAACAGTCAAACACTAGAATCGTATGTGGCATAAGATGAGCACAGTGTGAGAGGCTTTGGACATGGGACTGAACTTGACAGAAGGAAGGGGAGATTTGTGTCTCTCGTTTCATTTCACACTCACCTCATGGGCCTCCACTCATCTCTGGGTGGAACCTAAATGGAATTTGAAGTATTGTCTAACTCTTTCTCTTGATGTCAGGGTTTAAGCAGAAATTCTAAAAAGAGGTGATCGGAGAGAGTTTACTGAAGTAATCTTTTACAAAAATGTGGGCAGAGTTAAGGGAAACCAGTAATGGATGGTGATTCCCCATGATTGGCAACCTCTAAGTCAGGAGTGACAAGGGAAGGAGTAGGTATAGGAATTTCCAGAGATGGCCCTTCAGGGTCAGTGACCTTTTGTAGAAAAGAAGCTCAGTCACAACCGTAGTGCCTTTCTTCCTTATACTACCAGCATCATAACACCTGTACCACTCAAAGAAGAATGTTCTAGAGTCAAGGGCAAATGGATTCTTCTTTCTTCTTCTTTCCCTCCAATTTTTGAAAAGCTTTATACATTTTATAGTGCATATTTGGATTCTGACTTGTAAAGTTTTTTGTTTTTCTATTATTTCTGATTGTTTTTAATTGCTCTTATAGAGAAGAATTCCCTTATTCCCTATGTTATGAATGGATTCCAGATTCTTCTTTTTTTTAAGTTTATTTATTTGGCTGTGCCAGGCCTTAGTTGCAGCACACTAGATCTTTGATTTTTCCTGTAGCATGCGTGATCTTGTTCCCTGACCAGGGATTAAACCCAGGCCCCCTGCATTGGGAACGTGGAGTCTTAGCCACTGGACCACCAGGGAAGCCCCCCAACTTCTTCCTCATGCTAACTATTACATGGAAGTCATTTCATTTTTATTCTTCTTAAAGAACACTGGCTCTCCCATTTAATTTGGATTATTAATTTCTAAGCCTGCTGAAGAAATGTTATTCTGAGACTTACCTATAAAAATTGATTATAAGAAGTGTAATTGAATTACTGGGTTAATGTATCTTTTCTTTTATCCCACACTGTTTTTTCCTAGTTTTCGACCTTGTTTAGATGAATAATATCACTTGTGTGCGTGCAACATAAGTCACTTCAGTTGTGTCCAACTCTTTGAGACTCTCTGGACTGTATATAGTCTGCCAGGCTCCTCTGTCCATGGAATTCTCTAGGCAAGAATACTGGAATGGGTAATAATATCATTTAGTAAGAGGCAAAAAAAAAAAAAAAAGATACAAGAGTGACATCTTTTTGTAAATGCTAAATTTTTCTACTTCTAATTTTTTTTTGACTGAAGTATAGTTGATTTAAAATGTTGTGCTAATCTCTGCTGTACAGCAAAGTGACTCAGTTATACACCTATCCACATTCTTTTTTTATATTCTTTTTCTTTATGGTTTATCACAGGGTATCAAAAAAATTTCCCTGTGCTATACTAAAGAGGCTTGCTGTTTATCCATCCTATGTATAATAGTTTACAACTGTTGATCTCAAACTCCCAGTCCTCCCCTGCCCCACTCCCTTCTCTTTGGCAACCACAAGTCTGTCCTCTGTGTCTGTGAGTCTGTTTCTGTTTTGTAGATAGGTTCATTTGTGTCATAGTTTAGATTCCACATGTAAGTGATCTCATGTGGTATTTGTCTTTCTCTCTCTAACTTGCTTCACTTAGCATGATAATCCCTAGTTGTATCCATGTTGCTGCAAATGGCATTATTTCATTCTTTCTCTGTCTGAGTAGTAGTCCATTGTCTGTATATACCACATCTCCTTTATCCATTCCTCTGTCAAAGGACATTTAGGTTGTCCCATGTCTTGGTTCCTATAAAGACTGCCACAGTGAACATAAGGGTGCATGTACCTTTTTGAATTATAGTTTTATCTAGGTATATGCTCAGGAGTGGGATTGCTGAATCATATGATAATTCTATTTGTAATTTTCTGAGGAACCTCCACACTGTTCTCCAGAGTGGCTGTACCAACTTATATTCCCACCAACAGTGCAGAAGCATTCTCTTTTCTCCACACCCTCTCCAGTATTTGTTATTTGTAGACTTTTTAATGATGGCTATTCTGACCGGTATGAGGTGGTACCTCATTGTAGTTTTGATTTGTGCTTCTCTAATAATTAGTGATGTTGAACATCTTTTCATGTGCCTACTGGCCATCTGTGAAGACTTTGGAGAAATATCTATTAAGGCCTTCTACCCATCTTTCAATTAGGCTGTTTGGTTTTCTGTTGTTGAGTTATCTGAGCTGTTTGTATATTTTGGAGACAAAGTCCTTGTCTGTCACATCATTTGTAAATATTTTCTCCTATTCCATAGGTTGTCTTTTCATTTATTATGGTTTCTGTTGCTGTGTAAAAGCTTGTAAGTTTCATTAGATTCCATTTGTTTATTTTTAAATTTTCTATCTACTTAATTCTAGAATGGCTTATCTGGTTAATGTGGAATGGGCTTTTATATTTCTTGCTGGGTGATAATAATAGGTGGGATCATCTTGAGATGTAATATAACCTGAAAACCAAGCATTTTTATCATCTTGAGATAAGATGAACTCTTGGCTGTCATGTGTATTTCTCCAACTACTCATATGCTGATGGTATCACACCACTTGGACATTTGCAGAAACCACTGCCTGCAGGATAGCAGAGTGACATGAGTATGGGGAGTGCCAGGTGAGCCAGCACCAGTGATGAAAAGTGAAAACTATCTGTAGCTTGTCTTCACCATTTATCTGTGATTTGAACCAGACTTTAGGCAAAACATTGAAGTCCTCAAAGAGAACTGCTGCTGCTGCTGCTAAGTTGCTTCAGTCGTGTCCGACTTGTGCGACCCCATGGACTGCAGCCCACCAGGCTCCTCCGTCCATGGGATTTTCCAGGCAAGAGTATTGGGGTAGGGTGCCATTGCCTTCTCCCAAAGAGAACTGTGAAAGTGAGAAAGTGAAGTCGCTCAGTCATGTCCGACTCTTTGTGATCCCATGGACTGTAGTCTACCAGGCTTCTCTGTCCATGGGATTTTCCAGGCAAGAGTACTGGAGTGGGGTGCCATTTCCTTCTCCAGGGGATCTTCCTGATCCAGGGATCGAACCCAGGTCTCCTGCATTGCAGGCAGATGCTTTACCCTCTGAGCCACCAGGGAAGCCAAAGAGAACTGAGGGGGATTTAAAACAACATTGGCAAAGAGTCCTTGATGTGAAGGACCTCACCCTCTAAAAAGCACATGCCACAAATGTATTTTAGAAAGAAAATGGCTGTGTACATAAGAATAATGATGTCAAGAGAAAATGACCTAAATGGTCCTGCTCCATTTCATTATCATTCACTGAGCCAAAAACAATCAACATAAGCAAAGACATAAGAGTTCCAAGCATTGAGAAGACATGAGACTGAGAGGTCAAAGATGTCTCAAGGCCTCCAAGGTTCATTGTATTCTGGATCCCACACTCTGCCATCTGTTCTTAGGGACCTTATTAATTCTATTTTCTCCCGAATTTTTAACTTCTGCATTCTTCTATCCCTTTTAAACAGACTCCATTTTCTTGCACTAAAAATAAAGAGTAAAAGCAGGAAAAGAAAAAAAAAGAGAAGAGAGGAAATATAAACTGTTTTAAATTCACTTCTCTGAAAAGATTCCCCTTCACCACCAAACTCATCAAAGAGATTGCTTACATTAGCTGACATCATTTCCTTACCTCCAACTTCCCACCAATTTCCAATTTTTTTCCACCAATTTCTCAACATATTCCCATGTGAATTCTTCTCTTACCAGAATATGAAACTATTTTGGTAAAGATCACTAACATTAATAATTTTATTGTCACTAGATTTGATCTCTATTTTGGTCCTCATCTTCATTCAGTAGCCACACTGAAGGCCAATCCCTTCCGTAAACACTCTTATCCTTTGGCTTCCATGATGCCATGCCCTTCTGGTTTTCTCTCTGCACTTGTGACTGCTACTTCTTCATCCTCTTTTTCTTTTTTTGGCTCATCCTCTTTCATGCTAGCTCTTAGTTCCTCAAAGTTCAGTTATAGGCTCTCCAGTCAACTTCCTTATCCATGTGTGTCTGCTAAGTGGCTTCAGTTGTGCCTGACTCTGTGCATTATAGCCTGCCAGTCTCCTCTGTCCATGGGGATTCTCCAAGCAACAATACTGGAATGGGTTTCCATGCCTTCCTTCAGGAGATCTTCTTGACCCAAGGATCAAACCCTCATCTCTTGTGTGTCCTGCATTGGCATGTGGGTTCTTTACCACTAGCACCACCTGGGAAGCTCCAATCAACTTGCTTAGGCAATCTCAAACACACCCAAAGCTTAAATACCAGATATCTTAAATGCACATCTATTTTGGACCTTTCTTTTGAGCTCTGGACCAAGAGAGCTGTGTGAAATATTTGATCACATGTCTCAGAGAGACACTTCTCACTCACATAATCCCAAACTGAACACATGAAAGTCTTTTTCAAGGTGGTAATATAAGAAGATCCTGAGTCACCTTTCTCCCATGGACACATTGAATCTTTAACTGTATATGAAAAAACTTCCTCTGGAAAAAGGCTGAAAACTGGTAGAGAAACCCCTTCACATTGGACAGACAAGAAGGAAATCACATTGAAGTAGGTAGGAGAGGCTGAGATATAATCTCACTGTAAACCCCACCCCTGGGACAGTGACCCACAATCAAGAGGGAACTCAAAGCACAGAGATTCTACCTGATAAATGAAGGGTTTAATCACACATCAGGGACTTTAACTTTTAAGACACCATCTGAGATATGAGGCCCCAAAACATCTAGCTTTGAAATCAGTGGGGCGCATACCCACAAGACCCTTGAGGCTGTGGCAGTGAGAAACAGCTCCAAATGGGCTCCCACAGAGAGAGAGGCTCACCCACCCCAGCACTCAGCACAGAAGCAACTCTTTGAGAAGCGCCCAGATTTTATGTGAAGGAGACTCCTTTGCTAATTTTAATGTGTTGACCTGAGGAATAGGAGCCTGCTGAATACCCTCCGGGGATGGAGGCTATTGGGTGCCATCTTCCTGCTCTCCCTTTGCCTTGCTAAACCTGGCAGTCACCATCTTGTTTTCTTTTTATTCCTTTTCTTTTTATTTTCTTCTTTTATTTCTTTTTCTGGCAGGTGCCATCTTTGCACTCCCCCTCTGCCTCACTTCAGTCAGTGGGAGCCATCTTCTACAAACATATGGTGCCCTAGTCTTTACACCTGGTGACCCAGTTTTGGGGTGCAACCCAGGGAACACTCCTTGCTCGCCTGGATCTGAGGGTGGACTGCTTTCTTTGCTTGTCTTGGAGCTTTGGCTTTAGGGTAAGGCTTCAGATTTAGCATGCATCGAGAGGCTACAGAGCTGCCCTCAGGGAACATAGGCTGGGGACACCATCTTTATGCTGTCCCTCTAACTATAGCTCACCTGTATCTCTCAGAAAGGAGCTTATATGCTTGTCTAGAACCACAATTTTTCTGACTGCTGCCCAAGGGACATTTCTAGATTACCTAGCTCTGGTGGACAGTGGGGCTTGTGCTTGGTGGTCCCATAAGATTGCATCTATTTGCATTCTTTAAAAGTTGCTGCTTGAGGGTCTGGCTTCCAATAAGCCCTAATCTAGGCGCTGATTGAGATTATCCTCTTTGGGATACAGACTGGTCTTGGCACACCTTCAACTATTGAGTTGTTGAAAATAAAATAGTCTGCTTGAACAACCACAAAAAGTTTTAAAGACAACCAAAAGCTAGGGCATTGTTGAATGGTAAGTTTCATCTGCTACACAAGGCCAACCCTTCAAGACTGGGAGAGGAGACCGCTCTACCTAATGCATAGAGACCAATACAGAGAGTCATGCAAAATGAAGAAGCAGAGGGATATGTTCCAAATGAAAGACAAAACCTCAGAAAATAAACCTTAATGAAATGGAGATAAGTGATTTACCTGATAAAAAGTTTAAGAAATTGTCATAAAGATGCTTGCTGAACTCACAAGAGTGGATGAACACAGTAAGAACTTCAACAAGCAAATGAAAAATAAAAGCATCAAACAGAAGTCACAGAGCTAAAGAAACATAGTTTGTTGTTCAGTCACTAAGTCATGTCTGACTCTTTGCAACCCCATGAGCTGCAGCATGATAGGCTTCCCTGTTCTTCATTATCTCCCAGAGTTTGTTCAAACTTGTGTGCATTGAGTCAGTGATGTCATCCAACCATCTCATCGTCTGTCGTCCCCTTTTCCTCTTGTCCTCAATCTTTCCTAGCATCAGGGTCTTTTCCAGTGAGTCAGTTCTTTGCATCAGGTGGCCAAAATATTGGAGCTTCAGCTTCAGCATCAGTCCTTCCAATGAATATTCAGGGTTGATTTCGTTTAGGATTGACTGGTTTAATCTCTTTGCTGTCCATGGGACTCTGAAGAATCTTCTCCAGCACCACAATTCAAAAGCATCAGTTCTTCAGGACTCAGCCTTCTTTATGGTTGAACTCTCACATCCATACATGACTACTAGAAATACCATAGCTTTGACTATACAGACCTTTGTTAGCAAATGATGTCTCTGCCTTTTAATATGCTGTCTAGGTTGGTCATCACTTTTCTTCCAAGGAGCTAGAGTGACAAAACATGGTCAACTGGAGAAGGGACTGGCAAACCACTTTGGTTTCCTTGCCTTGAGAACCTCGAGGTATTCTTGCCTTGAGAACCCCATGAACAGTGTGAAAAGAAACACAATAATTCAACTCAAAAATATACTAGAAGCATTCAACAGTAGACTAGATGAAATAAAGAAAGGGTCAGTGAACATGAGGACAGGGAAGAGGACCTCACCCAATCCGAAAAGCAGAAATTAAAAAAAAAAAATAATGAAACAAAGTGAAAATAGCTTAAGGGACTTATGGAAAAACAGTAAGTGGACTAAACTTCAGATTACAGAAGTCCCAGAAGGAGAAGAGAGAGAGAAGGAAGAGGAAAACATTTTGAAGAAATAATAACTGAAAACTCCCCTAACCTGGGGAAAGAAAATAGACACCCAGATCCAGAAAGTCTAGAGTTCCAAATTGAACACATGATCTATCCACACAGCTTAGTTCATCTATGGTGTTTTTATCAGTAAATGACAACAAAATTCATTCAAGTGAGCAAGCCAGAAGCTTAGGAATTGTCCTTGTCATCCACCACTTAGTCATCCCCCATATTCAGATGATCACAAAGAGTTGTTCATGTTATGTTCTGAATATCCCTTGAGTCAATCAGTTTCTTTTTGTCTTCTCTCTTACCACCATAGTCCAATCTACCCCCCTGGACCATTATAACAACTCTCACCTGGACCATTATAACAACCTCTTAACTGGTCACCTCATAGCCTCCATCCAGTTTTATATTGTGACACACTCATTGTTTAATTTAACCTAAATATGACCATATCATTTCCCAGGTTAAAAGATATCAATTGCTATAATGATTGGGACCAAAGTTCTTCTATATATAATGTGACCCCACTCTTCTTTTCCAGCCTCATTTTTCATTATTCTCCCTCATGTTATGACTCTCAGACCTTTGATCACTTTGGCCTTCTTCCAATTCCTGGAATGTACCATCCTCACTCCTGCCTCAAGGCATTCGCAGAAAGTATTCTTTCTCCCCAACTTTTTTCTTCTCCCAAAGTTGACCTAGTTAATTTCCACCCCTACAGATTTCAACTCAGTTATCACTGTCTTAGGAAAACATTCCCAACACTAGAAGCCTGGGTCAGGACCATCTTTTAGACATTATTACACCCTCTTGTTTCTTTCTTTCACACAACTTACCAAGATTCAGTATTCAATTCAATATTTGATCAATCTCTGTCTCTCCAACTACACTGTAAACTATATAAGAGCAGAAACAGCTTTGGTTTTCCCATCACCATTGTAGCTGCAGCACCTAGCACAGCAGTTGGCACAAAGTAGAGGCTGAATAAACAAGTCCATACTGGTAAGAAATAAAGATATTAATTTCTATGCCTCATGTAATAAATATAAAAGGACTCAGGAGGAAAAAATCAATATGAGTAAAATTTCAAGTGACATATTTATGAACCTTTGGGGAAAGGATATATAACTCTATGCCATGACATCTGCAGTGCTGTCAGATTTAATCTGAAAAGATAAACCTCCCAATAACATGTTCTAAAAGAAAACTTCTTTAAAGATAGAATGAGAGAATAACAGTTTATATTACAATTTTGTAGTTTCAACTGAATTGCCATTAGAGTTCTATGTAAAATAGATCTACCTCCCCTCCTGTACTACCCCAAATACCTAAAATAATATATTTTTTAAAGTAATGAATCACTGAATAAGAAGCATGTATGATCAGATTGATGGAGAGAGTAGAAAGTAGAAAAGCAGGTCCATATCATGTGCAAGAGACGACTATTCCAGGAAAACAAACAATTTCAGAGATACTCTAAGCCAGGAGAACAATTGCAGTTAAGGACCACATAGTAAATGTTATAGGCAGGGTTGGGAATGGAGTGAGACTGGAGAAGTGGTGAGTGAGCAAAACTTAAGACGCTAGTGCTCAGGGTCATGCAGGTGCAGGGTCAGTCTTAAAAAAGGGCACCGCCTTAATACTGCACCCAAGGCACCTCTCTTTCCTCACCTTAGTCCCAGCCCTGATTATATGCTTTGTGAGTCATGTAGTCTCTCTAACAGTTTCTCATGTCTGCCATTGCAGACCACAGGTATGTGAATAAATAAACATGATTATGTTCCAATAAAACTTTATTGATAAGAACTGGTGACAGGGTGGGTTTGGCCTGAGGACCAGTTTGCTGACCCTGCCCCAAGCTCAGGACCCACAAATACAAGGAACACAATTGGGAGAGAATACAAAAGACCGCAATAAAAAGAGCTGGACCAGGGAAAACCTTTCAGCATGGTTTTCCCCATTCCACACTGAGCAGTGGGCAGCAGTGGCATTTCTCTAGTCCTATAGAATTCATGACATGTTCCAAACTGTCTTTTTTGTTTTCTCTTACATTTAAATGCAGTCACATTTGGTTGACTGTAGAATTCTGGTTTAAAAATAATTTTCCCTCAGAACTAGAGACACTGTTCTGTTGTCTTTCAGCATCTTATATTGATGCTGGAAATTTTTTTCTCTGATATTCTGCTTCGTATTTTTTTTTGTCAATAACATCTCTTTTTTCTCTGGGAACATCTTGGATTTTCTCTTGAGCTTCATATGGAAAAGAAAAATCCACAAGAAAGAATAGTGTATTGGAAGCATAAATATCAGGATAGGATCCAATAATATGAATGTATTAAGTTTCTTTGTCAATAAACAGAAAAAAAACTTCATTTTGGGGCTGACACGCGGGGATGACCCAGAGAGATATTGTGGGGAGGGGGGTGGGAGGGGGGTTCATGTTTGGGAACGCATGTACACCTGTGGTGGATTCATGTCAATCTATGCCAAAACCAATACAGAATTGTAAAGTAAAAATTAAAAACAAATAAATAAATTAATTTAAAAAAAAATAAATAAAAATAAAAAAATCCAGTCATATGCTTTTTCATAAGAGACATAGCTGAAACAAAATGATCCCAAATAACTGAAATAAAGTTTTAAGAAAAAATATATCCAAGGTATGCTAATAAGAAGGAAGCCAAGATAGTGATATTAATTTCACATGCATAAATTTCCAGATGAAAAAGTTTTAATTTGGAAAAAGAGGAATATTTTATATTGATGAAAATAACAAGCAACAAAAACAGAAGTCAGAAATTTTACCTGACATAACTTTGAAAGCATAAAATAAAAATATTAATACTAAATGAAATTGATAAATAAACACAATGGGAAACTCATTAAATGTATCAGGAATTGATAGATCAAGAAAACAGACCTTACGAAAGAATGAAAAGAATTTGAATAATATAATTAACAATCAAAAATAAATTTAACTCCCCTCAGAAAAAAAGCATGCACCTTGTTTTCAAACACCAGTGAAATAGCTACAAAAATTGAACATAAACCCAGTCAAAGAGAAATTTCCCAAATCTAAGAAACTCTTGAAAACAGAAATCATAATCTTGATTCTAATATCAGTGAAAAAAAATTAGATGACAAAAACACATATAGTGTTTCCTCTTAAATAGGAAATGAAAACTAAAATTACAAACTACTTTTAAACAAACTAAAAGTGGGAAAAATTATCTAAAACTTAAGTAATATGCCAAAAGTAATACTCAGGGTATAATGTATTAACTTAAATAACATATTAAAAAATCAGAATGATTAAAAATAAATTAACTCAAAACACTAGAAAAAGAAAAAATAACTCGAAAGTAAAAGCAAGTGATTAATAAAGCACTAATGTAAAAAATAAGCTTTGTGGGTTTTTTTAACATTAGTGAGTTTGAGCAAGCTCCAGAAGTTGGTGATGGACAGGGAAACCTGGTGTGCTGCGGTCCATGGGGTTGCAAAGAGTCAGACAAGACTGAGAGACTGAACTGAACTGACTGAATGTAAAAAATATTAAACGATACAACCTGTTCAATATAATTACAAGTTATTTCCTTGAAAGAGCAATGAAAGGGATCTTTGTCAAGTATGACAACAAAAGAGAAACCCCAAATAAACCACATAAGGAAGAGAGGCAACTTTAGAGATGGAGGAGATTTGTTTTAACTTTTGGAGGTTACTAAAGACCAATATCTCTGTGAATGAATGATCTTGTTGGAAAATATACATAACAAAACTTTTAAAGGGAGACAGAGGGGGAAAACTACATAAGTGAAAAGACTCAAAAGAAAGTTAGAAGCTATCCAAAAATTTATGCAAAAGAAAAAGTGCTCTGGGGGAAGATGACAGTAGTAGCCTGGCATTAAATTTCCCTAAATCCCTCCCAAGAAACAAAGCAACTAGGACAGAGTTGAAATCTGCAGGAGGAGTAGGAATTAACTAGGTAAACTTGGGGAGGAGAAAAAGGCATCTGGGAAAGAGGAATAATTTATACAAATACCCTGAGACAGAACAGATCATGGCATATACTGGGAACTGACAGAAAGCCAAAATGCCCTTGATCCCCATCTCTTGAATGTGGGTGGGAACTACGCTTGCTTCCAACTAATGAAACATGGCAAAGGTAACAAAGATGGACCTGATTACATGTGCTGATTTCGTTCCATAAGATTACTATACAAACCATCTTGGTGTAGGAGAGTCTCTCTCCCTGCTGACTTTGAAGAAGCAAGCAGCCATATTGGATAAGGCACAGGAAATGAGGGTAGCTTCCAGCCAATAGCCAATTAAAAACTGAAATCCTAGAGATCAAACTGGTGGCACCAGAGGGGAGAGCTGTGGGGGTGGTGAGAAAGGGGAATTGGATTAAGAGGTACAAACTTCCTGTTATAAATAGCTTAAAAGTTATAAAATAAAGCCATTGGAATGTTATGTACAGCATAACAAATATAGAAAATAATATTGGTAATACCTCTGTATGGTGACAGATGGTAAGTAGGCTTATAGTGGTTATCTCATAATGTGTAAAAAATACTGAATCATATGTTGTACACTTGAAAGTAACACAATACTTTAAGTCAGTTATACTTCAATAGAAAAAAAAACAGCATTAAAAACATGATTCTTTATAGTTTGAATTAATTGACCTTACTACTTTGGATATCTTTTTTTTTTTTTCTCTTTACAACAATATAAGGTGAAAAGGAGAATTAAAATTAGCATAACCACTTTTTATATCAATGTAGACAGCTTAAGGAGCTAATCTGGGTGTCAAAACAAATTGTTTTCCCCCAAAGAATTATATGATTTGTATGACTGGTATACTTCATAATTGTAAAATATCTTCTTAAATTTCTGCTGTTTGGACCTAATTTCACCATGTAGGCTTCCCTGGTGGCTCAGATGGTAAAGAATCTGCCTGCAGTGCAGGAGACCTGGGTTCAATCCCTGGGTCAGGAAGATCCCCTGGAGAAGGGAATGGCAACCACCCCAGTGTTCTTGCCTGGGGAATCCGGTGGACAGAGAAGCCTAGCAGGTTACAAGACATGGGGTCACAAAAGAGACAGACATAACCACAACTGAGCAACTAACACTTCGAACTTCACCATTTGTTTATTTAACAACTGATTTTGCAGAATTTACATGAGAAAAGGTTTTCACTGAATAACTCACTTGCAAAAAATGTTGTGTAAAGAATTTCTCTACATGAATAAATAATTTTGATTAAAAAATTGTCCTAACTGGGGAAAAAAACAGAAACTGAAACCCTCAGTTCGTCAGTGAAAATGGACAGCTGTCAACAGGCATAGGAACTTGAAAGTGGATCCTTCCTCGGTTGAACCTCCTGTGAGACTGAAACCCTGACCAATTCCTTGAATACAGCATGAGAGACCACGAAGCTGGGGACCTGGCTAAACCATGTCCAGACTTCTCACTCACAAAAAATTGTGAGCTAATAGATGCATGCTGTTTTCAGCTGGTAAACCTGTGGTAATATCATTATGCAACAGATAAATAATTCACAACCAAAACACTAATCATCACTCTTATAAGGGAGGGGATGGTGGAAGTGATGGTGTGTGACTTCCAAGGCTAGGTCTTAAAAGGCAATGCAGTCGTTACCTCACTCACTAAAATACTCCAGAAGCTTCAGCCACCATGTCTGACTTACTTCACTTAGTATGATGATCTCCATGTCCATCCATATGTTGCTGCAAATGGCATTATTTTGTTCTTTTTAATGGCTGAGTAGTATTTTATTGTATATGACATATATACATATGTACTATGTCTTCTTTATCCATTCATCTATCAATGGACATTTAGGTTGCTTCTATGTGTTGACTATTGCAGTTTTTTTGTTTGTTTTTTACTGTGCTGGGTCTTCTTTGCTGTGTTTGGGCCTTCTCTAGCTGTGGTGCGTGGTCTTCTTATTATGGTGGCTTCTCTTGTTGTAGAGCATGGGCTCAAGGGAGCACAAGCTTCAGTAACTGTGGTGCACTGGCTTAGTTGCCTCCCAGCATGTAGGATCTTCCCAGA
Organism: Oryx dammah; assembly: GCF_014754425.2. NCBI lineage: Eukaryota > Metazoa > Chordata > Mammalia > Artiodactyla > Bovidae > Oryx > Oryx dammah. The sequence continues at coordinate 47,854,643 of NW_024070202.1, read as the reverse complement.
CCAGGGATCAAACCCATGTCTCCTGCATTGCCACATGGATTCTTAACCACCGGACAACCAGGGAAGCCCTGTCTTGACTATCGTAAACAGCGCTTCAATGAATACAGAAGTACGTGTATCCTTCCAAACCATCGTTTTCTCTGGATATATGCCCAGAAGTGGGATTGCTGAATCGTATGGTAGCTCTCTTTTAAAGAACCTCCATACTGTTCTCCATAGCAGTTGTACTAATTTACATTCCCACAATCAGTGTAGGAGGGTTCCCTTTTCTCCGCTCCCTCTCCTGCATTCAGTATCTGTAGACTTTTTGATGATGGCCATTCTAGGTGGTGTGAGGTGATATCTCATTATAGTTTTGATTTGCATTTCTCTAAAAATTAGCAATGTTGAGCATCATTTCAGGTGCCTTTGGCCCTTTATATTTTGGAGAAATGTCTATTTAGGTCTTCTGCCCATTTTTTGATTGGGTTGTTTATTATTTTGATACTGAGCTGTTTGAGCTGTTTGTAGATTTTAGAGACAAATCCCTTGTTGGTCACCTTGTTTGAGAATATTTTCTCCCATTCTGTGGATTGTCTTTTCATTTTGTTTTTGGTTTCCTGTGCTGTGCAAAAAAAAAAAAAAAAAAAAATGTTGAGTTTAATTAGGTCCTATTTGTTTATTTTTGTTTTCATTTTCATTACTCTAGGAGACAGATCAATAAAGATATTGTTGCAATATTTCAAAGAGTGTTCTTCATATGTTTTCCTCTATGAGTTTTATAGTTCAGATTTTACATTCAGGTCTTTAAGCTAGTTTGAGTTTATCTTTATGTATGGTGTGAAAGGGGAGAAGGCAATGGCACCCCACTCCAGTACTCTTTTGCTTGGAAAATCCTATGGTCAGAGGAGCCTGTTAGGCTGCAGTTCATGGGGTCGCCAAGAGTCAGACACAACTGAGTGACTTCTCTTTCACTTTTCACTTTCATGCATTGGAGAAGGAAATGGCAACCCACTTGTGTTCTTGCCTGGAGAATCCCAGGGACGGGGGAGCCTGGTGGGCTACTGTCTGTGGAGTCGCACAGAGTCAGACACAACTGACGCTACTTAGCAGCAGCAGCAGCAGCATGGTGTTAAAGAATGTTCTAATCTCGTTCTTTTACATATAGCTGTCCAGTTTTCCCAGCACCATTTATTGAAGAGACTGTCTTTTCTCCATTTAGTCTTATCAAAGGATTGTTGTAGATTAACTGACCATAGTTGGGTGGGTTTATTTCTTGTTTTTGTATCCTGCTCCATTAATCTGTATTTCTTTTTTGTGCCAGTAGTATACTGTTTTGATAACTGCAGTTTTGTAGTATAGATGTGGACCTTTTTTGTGATTAAAACAGACAAACTGTAAAATGTGATATGAGACAACTGGAAATAAGAGCACTGATTTAATTATATTAAGGAATGTATTCAAATAGTCAAGGCATTGTTGTTATTCAAAGCATAATGTTCCTTGGAATATTCAGAGAATATATTCAAAGAATTATTGTTATATTTTGTTTGATTAAGGTACTGTGGTATGTTTTCATAAAGAATTTTTAATCTCTTAGCAATTCATATTGGAATATTTATACACAAAATCATGTAGCATCTAGAATTTACTGTGAAATAATATTTAAAATTCAAACATACTTCATTTTTTGCCCTCTGCTTTATTGAAATTCACAAAACCTTTTACAAATCAAAGATTTGTGACAACTCTTTGTTGTTAAATGATTAGCAATTATGTATTTTTAAATTAAGGTACATACCTCTTTTTAGGTAGAATACTACTGCACACTTGAGGAACTACTATATAGTGTGAATGTAACTTTTATATGTATCAGAAAACCAAAATATTCATGACTTACCTTATTGCTGTGGTCTGGAATGGAACCTACAGTATCCCTGAAGTATGCTATCCTAGATTTAACAAGATTGACCCTCAGTTGACAATTGTTAAAGCTGGGTGATGGGAGCATCGTTTCATTATGTCATCCTCTCTAATTTTTTATGTTTTAATTTCCCCATAATACAAAGTTATTTTTTTAAAAAAACCAACAATGAAAATGCACCAGGCCAAGTCCTTTCACAGAAGAATTCTAACAAGAAACTATCATGTCTTATAAATTTTCTAGAACATCAGAAAAGATGCAAAGCTTCTGAACTCCTTCTTGGAGACAAATATAACTCTAATATAAGAAGCAGACAAGGATATAGTATTAAAAAAGAAAACTCTAGGCTAATATCATTCCTGAACATACAGATGAAAGTCACGTATAGTGAAAGAACATACACATATAAGTGTAGCAAATTGAATATGGCAATGTATTAAAGAATAATGCAGCATGAGCAAGGTAGGGTTTATTCTAGGTAAACATGGTCAGTTCAACATTGAGAAATCACTCTGTGTAATTTATAGCACTGAAAGATTAAAGGAGAAAATAGTATTTTAGAAAAGTCAATGCTCATTCATGTTAAAAAAAAAAAACAAGTTTATAGCAAACCAGAACATAAAAATCAACTTACACTTTTTACCCTAGATACTTCTGAATTCTATAAATGTTTAAGATAACTTATGTGTTCAATACTTGTTTGATTTTTAAAAGTTTGTCATGTACAAAAGTTGCATGATCAAATTTATGTCATAATTTTCCAGCTCTCCACTTTTATATTTCTAGCAACATAGCCTTTGTTGCAAGACCAAAAATAATATGAACTTCAATTAGATAAATAAGTATGATCTGTATAAATTTATTTTCTATTTTATTTTTAACACACATCCATATACTAATTGGAATTCAAGGACCATGGGACATGTATGCCCTCCCAGATTATGTAAGTCATCATATTTCAGTAGATTCACACACATCATTAATTAGTTTGAATGATTTCATGGAGAAGAACCTTGTGAATTCTTAGTAGTAAATGTAATGGTTCTGGCACACAGCTTTAAAGTCATTCTTAAAACTAAAATGTTGTTGGCACATGACGGACTACACTTCAATAACCAGAATGTGGAAATAGAATATGGAAAAAGTCATCTTCTGAAAGTGAAAATAGAATGTTATTACAGCACAATAGCTGAAGAGACAGCTTACAAATATGCTGTTGGTAGAATTGGAAGATGACCAGTCTCTGTGTCAGGAAGACATGGTTCAAATGTCACTAATGTAAAATGAAACTGTTCCTTCTCTCCAACTGCATTGTAGCTTGCCTGTCACATTGAAATGGTACCTGTGGAATTTGTCACTGTTTTCTGATTCTCTCCAAAGGGAGACTGTGTTGATTCTAGAAAACCAAATGCTCTAATCTGGATAAAAAATATCCACAGAATAAAGAAAGCTACTGTCCCAAACTTAGATGACTTAATGGAGACATCTTTTGAGAGCTTCTAACACTCTGTGTCCTATTCTGTATCAATATTATAAATATGTAAACTGGTTTTCAGAGGGAACCTACTGTACAGATAACAGGATCCCATTGTCAAGTCAGGTTTATTTCATATGGCACTTTATTAAATTTTCCCTTGAGGAGACCAATCTATTGTTTGTCAGTTTAGTTAGTGTTTCACAGTCCTATGTAGGTTGATCATCTTTGAGCAGCCTGATGGTACTATTTCTGGACCAGCTCTAGTGTTAACACCATGGAGATACCTGTAAGCTATTTCTCACATGAAGAAAATAGTAGCTTCTCTTTTGCCTCTCTTCTAATTTGCAATAGATATATATTCTCAAAATAAAAAAATCAATAATATTTGAGTGTATAGATCACAATAAACTGAAAAATTCTGAAAGAGATGGGAATACCAGACCACCTGAGCTGCCTCTTAAGAAATCTGTATGCAGGTCAGGAAGCAACAGTTAGAACTGGGCATGGAACAACAGACTGGTTCCAAATAGGAAAAGGAGTACGTCAAGGCTGCATGGAGAAGGCAATGGCACCCCACTCCAGTACTCTTGCCTGGAAAATCCCATGGATGGAGGAGCTGGGTGGGCTACAGTCCATGGGGTCGCTAAGAGTTGGACATGACGGAGCGACTTCACTTTCACTTTTCACTTTCAGGCATTGGAGAAGGAAATGGCAACCCACTCCAGTGTTCTTGCCTTGAGAATCCCACGGACGGGGGAGCCTGGTGGGCTGTCATCTATGGGGTCACACAGAGTTGGACACAACTGAAGCGACTTAGCAGCAGCAGCAGCAAGGCTATATATTGTCACCCTGCGTATTTAACTTATATGCAGAGTATATCATGAGAAACAGTGGACTGGAGGAGGCACAAGCTAGAATCAAGATTGCTGGGAGAAATATCAATAACCTCAGATATGCAGATGACACCACCATTATGGCAGAAAGTAAAGAAGAACTAAAGAGCCTCTTGATGAATGTGAAAGAGGAGAGTGAAAAAGTTGGCTTAAAGCTCAACATTCAGAAAATGAAGATCATGGCATCCGGTCCCATCACTTCATGGCAAATAGATGGGGAAACTGGAAATAGTGGCAGACTTTATTTTTCTGGGCTCCAGAATCACTGTAGATGGTGACTGCAGCCATGAAATTAAAAGACGCTTACTCCTTGGAAGGAAAGTTATGACCAACCTAGACAGCATATCCAAAAGCAGAGACATTACTTTGCCAACAAAGGTCCGTCTAGCCAAGGCTATGGTTTTTCCAGTGGTCGTGTATGGATCGAGAGTTGGACTATAAAGAAAGCTGAGCACGAAAGAATTGATGATTTTGAACTGTGGTGTTGGAGAAGACTCTTGAGAGTCCCTTGGACTGCAAAGAGATCCAACCAGTCCATTCTGAAGGAGATTGGTACTGGGTGTTCACTGGAAGGACTGATGCTAAAGCTGAAACTCCAATACTTTGGCCACCTAATGCAAAGAACTGACTCATTGGAAAAGACCCTGATGCTGGGAAAGATTGAAGGCAGAAGGAGAAGGGGATGACAGAGGGTGAGATAGTTGGATGGCATCACTGACTCAATGAACATGAGTTTGAGTCAACTCCAGGAGTTGGTAATGAACAGGGAGGCCTGGCATGCTACATGGGGTTGCAAAGAGTTAGACACGACTGAGCAACTGAACTGAACTGAATATTTATTTAGTGTTTGGCCATTTTTTCAAAATGCATTTTATTTCTTTGTGTATCCCAATAAATGGACAATACCAAAAGGAAAAAATTATAAAAGACAACTTTGTAAGAATGGAAAGAAATTGTTCCATTTGAAAAAATGATTTGTCTATTCCCAACGGTTTGATTTGTGTAGACTTCATCCCAAGTTATCCTGTGACTGTAGAAACAGAGGATCAGAACTCACTCTGAGGACAGGAAACCAGACAGGATGAAGCTAGGGAAACTGAAAGCTACAAAGACTGGTCTGAAACAAATGGCCAGGAAATCTCAGAAACAAAACTGAAAAGTGGATAGCAGCACAATTTTTTTCTGATTATGGAAGCATTGGGGGACCAGGTATCCTTGCAGGCATCAGGACACAGGAAGGAGAAATCCAGATACTAGTCAAAATTCAGTATCAAGAAGGTCATCTCATAATTGTCTGTGTGTGCTAGTCACTCAGTTGTGTCCAACTCTTTGCAACCCTATGGACTCCTCTGTCCATGGGATTTTCCAGGCAAGAATACTGGAATGGGTTGCCATTCCCTTCTCCAGGGGATCTTCCTGACCCAGGGATGAAACCCAGATCTCCTGCATTGCAGACAGATTCTTTACCATCTGAGCTACCAGGGAAGCCCCATGATTGTCTAATCTCAAGCTTAAACTGCCCAAATTGAACTCATTTGATACCCCAAAACTCTTTTTCTGAAGTTGTCCACAATTCATTAATGGAACCACCCAACGGTGAAAGCCAAAGTCTAAGAATCATCACTGATCCTACTCTTCTCCATATAACCCTTAAGAGTCTCCTCCTCTCTTGCACACACATCTTACGTCTTGACAAGGCCTGCTAACTATTTCCAGATATCTCCAATCTGCCCATTTCTTTCTCTTTCCACTCCTGTCATCTTAGTCCAAGCTATTAATACTCCCACCTCTCACATGGACCACAGTAGTTGTTTAGCTGGGTTCCCCACTTACTCTCTTACCCCTTACAGTCTATTCTGTATACAGCAACCATTCAATGCCAAGTTGATGAGCGGAGTTAAAAAAGCCAATTGAGACCATAGGATCAAAGCCTCATGTCAAGGATGACAAAACAAATAGACAGAGTGTGAATTTCTGAACCATTACCTAATTACCTTATTCTCAAAGAAAGAAGTAAACTTAAATATTATTTAGGCCATTGTATTTTTGTTTGTTTGCTTCTTGTTATAGTCAACTAAGCTGATTGCATCCTAATACAGATTTTATGTGAAATAATGTACTTGAACATAGGACACGGTTATAAGAGAGGTCATGTCTGCCCAGTGTTTCTCTGTCTTCCATGGTGGCCTCTGTAGATGGGGTACCATCAGCCCACAGAGGACTGTAGCCTGTGTATCCTGGGTTCTAAGAACAGCAGGTAAGCAGTGATTCACGGTGAGATTTTAGAAGAGCAAGGCCAAAGTACAGTTTCTGAAGGGACATGAAATGTACTTCAGAAGGAGGGAAAAATAGTTCTTGGGTTTCCCCCTAACATTTTTTCCCCCTAGTAGGCAGATATTCTATCATATAATTCTCTGTAAGCCCAACAAGATCTTGAGTACAGTTATGAAATGTTAAATGTATGCTCAAGAAATGTTAATGAAATTTAATAAAAGCCTTTCTAAGATGCAGACAAACCTTTGAGCCCAGGCTGAGCTTGGCCTCCCTCTTTGTCAGTGAAAATTATGAGTATTTAACTCAATTATAATTCCTATATTTAATATTAAACCTCTAGGAAAAAGGTATTGGTCTTTTTATATGGCAGCTAGAATAGTACTACAAGAAATGCAGTGCTTAATAAATGTTTTGGAATGATAGCACTAACAATTTATTGAGCAGAAGCTCTTAATTTTTTAAAGTCTGGGCTTTAATGCATTAAAAAGCATCTAGATGGTACCTGAAAACTATTATTGACAATATGAGTCAATACTGTGTTAGATTCCAAATAATGATACAGTGAGCATGTAAGGTAAGATTATAATTGGAGAGTAGATGAATAAATGTAGATGAGAGAAGTCATTGTATAGTGATTACTCCTCACAGATATTAATGATCACTATGGAAAAGAGTTGGAGAAGGCAATGTCACCCCACTCCAGGATTCTTGCCTGGCAAATCTCATGGACTGAGGAGTCTGGTAGGCTGCAGTCCATGGGGTCACTAAGAGTCAGACATGACTGAGCAACTTCACTTTCCCTTTTCACTTTCATGCATTAGAGAAGCAAATGGCAACCCACTCCAGTGTTCTTGCCTGGAGAATCCCAGGGATAGGGGAGCCTGATGGGCTGCCGTCTATGGGATCGCACAGAGTCAGACACGACTGAAGTGACTTAGCAGCTTAGCAGCATGGAAAAGAATATAAACATTTTTGCTGTGCTGTGCTCGGTTTTGTCCCACTCTTTCCAACCCCGCGGACTGTAGCCTCTGCCAGGCTCCTCTGTCCATGGAATTCTCCAGGCAAGAATACTAGAGTGGGTTGCCATTTCCTACTCCAGGGATCTTCCTGAACCAGGGATCAAACCTGCATCTCTTAAGCCTCCTACCTTAGTAGACGGATTCTTTACCACTGTGCCACTTTTGCTACCCCACAATTTTTATGAGACTGCAAAGGAAGTAAACACGGACTTTTTTTGCTTTAAAGTAGCAAAGTTAGGGAAGGTAGGGGAAGGATGGGAGGAAGGGTGGCAGAAACAGGACTTTAACCTGCATATCCTGTTCAGGTTGATTCTGAGTACCAGGAACGCAACTAGGAATTCTTTTTACTTAAGATCGCCTCGAGCTATTGGAAGAAATTATGAAGAGAACTTTGGGAATGATAGAACTACCTGGAATGGTGACATTATTACCCCCTAGTAAGAAAAGAGACAGAAGAGGCCAAGTCTAGATACAAATTCCTTCATGTAGACAGAGAATGAATTCTCTCTGATACAGGAAGGAGGCCCCTGAGGTATCTGATATGAAGATTATTATCTTCACCCATGCGATGGTCATTTTTTTTAAAATTTATTGGGATGTAGTTGATATATGATGTTGTGTTAGGTTCAGGTGTACAGCAGAGTGATTCAGTTATACATATAAATACATGTATCCATTCTGTTTTTAATTCTTTTCTCATATAGGTTATCACAGGGTATTGAGTAGGGTTTCCTGTGTTATGGAGTCTTTGTTGCTTATCTTATACATAGTAGTGTGTGTATGTTAACCCCAAGCTCCTGATTTATTCCTCCCCCACTACATTTCCCCTTTGGTAACTATAAGTTTGTTTTGGATACCTGTAAATCTGTTTCTGCTTTGTAAATAAGTTCATTTGTACTATTTTTAAAATTAGATTTCACATATGAGTGATATCATATGATATTTGTCTTTCTCTTTCTGACTCATTTCACTTAGCATGATAATCTTCAGATCCATCCATTTGCTACAAATGGCATTATTTCTTTCTTATTATGGCTGAGTAATATACTATTGTATATGTGTACCACGTCTTCAGTCATTTGTTGATGGACAGTTACGTTGCTTCCCTTTCCGGGCTATTGTGAACAGTGCTATAATGAACATTGGGGTGCACATGTCTTTTCTATTATGGTTTTCTCCAGAAAGCAACAGTTAGAACTGGACATGGAACAACAGACTAGTTCCAAACAGGAAAAGGAGTACATCAAGGCTGTATATTGTCACCCTGCTTATTTAACTTATATGCAGATTACATCATGAGAAATGCTGGGCCGGATGAAGCACAAGCTGGAATAAAGATTGCCGGGAGAAATATCAATAACCTCAGATAATATCAATAATATCATACGCAGATGACACCACCCTTATGGCAGAAAGTGAAGAAGAACTAAAGAGTCTCTTGATGAAAGTGAAAGAGGAGAGAGAAAGAGTTGGCTTAAAGCTCAACATTCAGAAAACGAAGATCATGACATCCGGTCCCATCACTTCATGGCAAATAGATGGGGAAACAGGGGAAACAGTGGCAGGTTTTATTTTTCTGGGCTCCAAAATCACTGCAGATGGTGACTGCAGCCATGAAATTAAAAGACGCTTACTCCTTGGAAGGAAAGTTATGACCAACCTAGACAGCATATCCAAAAGCAGAGACATTACTTTGCCAACAAAGGTCCGTCTAGCCAAGGCTATGGTTTTTCCAGTGGTCGTGTATGGATCGAGAGTTGGACTATAAAGAAAGCTGAGCACAAAAGAATTGATGATTTTGAACTGTGGTGTTGGAGAAGACTCTTGAGAGTCCCTTGGACTGCAAGGAGATCCAACCAGTCCATTCTGAAGGAGATCGGTACTGGGTGTTCATTGGAAGGACTGATGTTGAAGCTGAAACTCCAATACTTTGGCCACCTAATGCAAAGAACTGACTCATTGGAAAAGACCCTGATGCTGGGAAAGATTGAAGGCAAAAGGAGAAGGGGATGACAGAGGATGAGATGGTTGGATGGCATCACCGACTCAATGCACATGAGTTTGAGTAAACTCCAGCAGTTGGCAATGGACAGGGAGGCCTGGCGTGCTGCAATCCATGGGGTCGCAAAGTCGGACACAACTGAGTGACTGAACTGAACTTTCTCCAGATATATGCCCAGGAGTGGGATTGCTGGATCATATGATAGTTCCATTTCTAACCCCCTTCTTCCTTGATGGTGGAGCTTTCTTCCTATTCCAGAAACTGAATGTGCCAACATTCTTAACTTTGTATTCTCCCTTGCAGCTAGAGCCTGGGGATATATACAACTCTGGCCAGTAGGGCCCACGAAAACTCTTTTGGAGGTTTCTGAGAAAGGTTTTGCCATCTAATAAGAGAGAGGTGCACACAAAACAAAACCCTACTTTCTCTTCTTTCTTCTGCATGTTTTTGGCTGAGGTCATGATTCTTAGAGCTGTGGCAATCATCACGTAACTTGTGTGACACAAACACTTCTTTAATTACATTGAGGATAACAGGGAGGGGGAGAAAAAGCTAGGAATCTCTATATGTTTGAATTACTGAACCCACTCTAAAAAAAAACCTACCCCAAGACTTTCTGTTGCAGATGAAATTAAACCCCTATTTCTTAAGCCACCTTTAAAGCAATTGTGTCACTCCTGCAACCGAAAGTACCGTATCTGAGAAAAGTGAGGGGAGATATTTTTATTAAAATAGGATAGTACCATGCCAGCATCCTCTAGGTAAACCCTTGGAAAGTTGTTCCAAGTATCTAAGATGAGAGGATGATGAAAGCCAGAATTATTTTTAAAGGCATATTATAAGTTGTAATCATTAGTGGACAATAGCCTAACCCCATACTACCATTTATGGAAGTACAAAGCCATCACATGAGCACAACTGCAGGACATGTGGCTGCAGAAGGATAACAAGCAGGCTGGAAGAGGCCACTATTCACCAGAGCAAAGAGTAGAGAGAATGACCCCCAAATCCAAGAGTGATCAGCGCATTGAAATGAGTTTCTTAGAAACCTTGGGAAGGGAGGAGCTGGGATAATTTGGAAGGGGAAGAGAAGGCTGTAAACGCTAAATCATTTTGTTTGTTTCTTAAGTTGTTGATTATCCCACAAGGTTGGTGTGACTTGGAAAAATAAAAGGAAATTTAGAACAATGACTTCTTATACAAGTGTCCATTGTATCATAGGTGTGGTTCAGCAGAACAGAACATTTTAAAGTCTTGGCAAGAGCCATGGGCTTTAATTAAATTGGATTACTTTAATTAAATAACATATAGAGACATGCTGCTCAGTTTTCAGAGTAGCACCCCTGTTCACTCTTACTGAGTCTAGATGAATTTGAAGAGCGGATCAATTTCCTTTTATGCAACTGAGAGTATGAAATATCTGTGGGGAATTTAGTCCATACACTCAATTCAGAATTTTAGGTTTTAGAGCAGATCACAATGAAAAATGGGGACAGACTCTTTGGGACTGATATTTGCCCCAGGATTAACATCCTGGACAGTTCATTTAGTTCTTTAGTTCAAAGAGCCTCTTGATGAAAGTGAAAGAGAGTGAAAAAACTGGCTTAAAATTCAACATTAAAAAAACTAAAATCATGGCATCCAGTCCCATCACTTCATGGCAAATAGATGGGGAAACAGTGGAAACAGTGACAGACTTTATTTTCTTGGGCTCCGAAATACTGCAGATGGTGACTGCAGCCATGAAATTAAAAGACATTTGCTGCTCGGAAGAAAAGGTATGACAAACCTAGGTGTATTAAAAACCAGAGATATTACTTTGTCAATAAAGGTCCATCTAGGCAAAGCTATGGTTTTTCCAGTAGTCATGTACGGATGTGAGAGTTGGACCCTAAAGAAAGCTGAGTGCCAAAGAACTGATGCTTTTGAACTGTGGTGTTGAAGAAAACACTTGAGAGTCACTTGGACTGCAAGGAGATCAAATCAGTCAATCCTAAAGGAAATCAGTCAATCCTAAAGGAAATCAGTCTTGAATATTCATTGGAAGGATTGATGCTGAAGCTGAAACTCCAATAATTTGTGTACCTGATACAAAAAACTAACTCATTGGAAAAGACCATGATGCTGGAAAGATTGAAAGCTGGAGAAGAAGGGGACAACAGAGGATGAGATGGTTGGATGGCATCACCGACTCGATGGACACGAGCTTGAGCAAGCACTGGGAGTTGGTGATGGACAGGGAAGCCTGGCGTGCTGCAGTCCACAGGGTCACAAAGAGTCAGACACAACTGAGCAACTGAACTGAACTAAACATCCTGGACAAAAATGGAGTCCAAAATGTTTCCTAGCCTCTGATTAACTGGTGCTGTAGGTGAATGGAAAATTCACCATTGGGAAAGAAAGAGATAACTAGTCCAGACTCAGATAAACTTTAAGGTAGATAACAGGTGGTTTCTTCCTGTTCCAAGGCAGATGGAACTATGAAATAATAGATTTGGACTTTCTTTGGAGAAAGCACTCTCACTCTGGTGTCATGCGGAAAAATAAGAGGGATGATGGTTAAATGAAGAAAAGAAACTAAATCTGTTTTTACTGGTGTTACTAGCCAACATTTGTGAAATATAACCATTGGGTCTTACAGTGCATCTGGCCGAGGGGTCAGTGCCACATAGACTAAACAAAGTAGAAAAGGGAGGTGTAGATCTCTTTTTCTGGAAAAGGAAGTTGGTCTTTTTGGTTTAGTTTTAAAATGGAAGGTACTGAATTAGGTTTGCATGCTAAGAAGTCAGCAGAAAGGAAGCATTTGAAAGTTTAGAAGAGAGAAAGGGTGATGACTAACAGGAATGGGACCTAAGGAGATCAGGGGACCGGGGCAGGGTGGTGAGGGGGGAAGGGGTTGGGTCCAGAGCACAGGTTAGGGAGATTAATCTGGGGTAGGAGAGACACCTCTTTCCTTGAGCCTGGAGAAAAAAGAAAAGATGGGTGGAAGCTTATATCTGTCAGGATCAACCTAGTTATGCTTCAGTAACAGCCTCCAAAATCATCACGGGTTTACAAAGAGAAAATGACTTCTCACTCTCACTACACATCCACAGCCTGTTCACTCTAATTTGGTTCTGTGTCACTCACATTTCAGGATTTAGGCTTGTGGCTCAGTGCCTGTCTGGAATCCTGCAGTATTCGTGGCAGAAAGAAAAGAGAGAATGGCAACCAGATCTGAGTTCTTAAAGCTTCTGCAGGGAAGTGGTGCACATCAGCTCAGTCCACATTTCATGGCTAAAAATTCCTTTGGTCATGACTGAGTTTAATAGGATGAGAACAAAGAAGAGGGACTTTAAATAAGGGTGAACAGTGCAACAACAAGGGGCTTTGAACATGGGCAAGCGATATAATCTACCACCCCATCCATCCTGCTTTTGTTTGTGATAGCAATAGCTCCATTCAGTCAATAACTATTTACTAAATCCCTGCTATGTGCCTAGCACTACACGTGACTCTGAGAATAGACCTCTAAAATAAAATAGACTTCTCTTAAAAGCTATTACAGCATAGGGAGTTCCTACTGATGGCTTGGTTGTTCTTACATAGGGGACTCTATCATCTGCTAAGAGGGAGAGAGTTGTTTGGCCTTAAGGAGTTTGAGGAGAGAGGTAAACATTTCTAAAAATGCTGAGCAAAATGGGAAAGAATGCTGAATGGGGGGAATAAAAGTATTGTCAGGCAGCATCGCATTGTCCTGTTCTGGATGATAGACTCATGGTGGTGTGATGTTTCCTGTTGGTGCTCAGCAGCCTGAATACTCTAAGGGAAAAAACAGTAAGGTTCTGGGGGCCAGCTAGGAAATAAGGGAGCTGGAGATGATGTTGACAGTAGAAGGAATGGGCCTAGGTCTAGATAAGAAGGAAAGTGAAGTCCTTTTGGGTAAATGCTGGGCAATAAAGCCCTAGGAGGAGGATAAGTGAGTGAACTAGAAAGGCAAGATATACTGACCAGAGAAAACAAGGCTGCAACTTAAGGTTTCACAGGTGGAACAGTTCTTGGTACAGAAAAAGTCCAGGGTGTGGACATTGGGTTGGGGCCAGTTGATTTTTTTTTTTTTTAACATTTTAGTGTGATGGCTAAATGGGCCTTTTTTTTTTTTAAATTGGAGTATAGTTGCTCTACAATATTGTGTTAGTTTCTGCTGTTCAGTAGTGACTCAGCTATGGGGCTGGTTGATCTTTATCCAGGCCTTCATTGTTCCCCAGAAATTGTTCCTGCACTTAAGAGTCATACCCATATGTAGTTTTATCTTGATGTAACAATCCAATGCTTAATGTACTGGGGATAATGAATTAACTACCTATATTGTTTTATTTCCCCCAACTCCAGAACCCAGTCATTTCGTAGCTGCTTTGGAAAAGAACAAAGGAAAATGTGACATTTCCTTTTGAAGTCTTCATACTTCTCCATACATAACTATGTATACATGCTGTGCTTAGTCGCTCAGTCGTGTCTGACTCTTTGTGACCCCATAGACTGTAGCCTGCCAGGCTCATCTGTCCATGGGAATTCTCCAGGCAAGAATACTGGAGTGGGTTGCCATGCCCTCCTCCAGGGGATCTTCCCAATCCAGGGATCAAACCCAGGTCTCCAGCATTGCAGGCCGGTTCCTAACCAGTTGAGCCACCAGGGAAGCCTAGTGTTTTCATATTCTTATTTAACTTAATCATATTGGAACTGATTCCTTTTCCAGCTTCCTACTCAATAGCAAAAAACTTCTTTTGACATCAAGTTTCTACAAATGTTCAGCAAATTCAACAACTATCCTTTCTTTAAAAAAAAAAAAATTATTGAGTATAACTGATTTATGATGTTGTGTTAGCTTCAGGTGTACAGCAAAGTGAATCAGTTATACATATACATATATTCACTCTTTTTTAGATTCTTTCCCCATATAGGTCATTACAGAGTTTTCACTAGAGTTCCCTGTGTTACACAGTAGGCCTTTATTAGTTATCTATTTTATATAATAGTAGTGTGACTATGTCCAAACTCCCAATTTACCCCTCCCTCCTCCTTTTTCCCGTTACCATAAGTTTATTTTCTAAGTCTGTGACTCTATTACTGTTTTGTAAATTTCTTTGTACAACTTTTTTTAAGAAACCACATATAATGATATCAGATGTTATTTGTGTTTGTCTGACTTCCTTCACTCAGTATGATAATATCTAGGTCCATCCATGTTGCTGCAAGTGGCATTATTTCATTCTTTTTTATGACTGAGTAATATTTGATTGTATGCATGTACCACATCTTCTTTATCCATTCCTCTGTCCATGGACATTTAGGTTGCTTCTATGTCTTGGCTATTATAAATAGTGCTGCAATGAATATTGAGGTACATGTATCCTTTCAAATTATGGATTTCTCCAGGTATATGCCCAAGATTGAGACTGTTATATGGCAGTTCTTTATGTAGTTTTTTAAGGAATATCCATACTGTTCTCCTCAGTGATTGTACCAATTTACATTCCCACCAACACTGTAGGAGAGTTCCCTTTTCTTCATCCTCTCCAGCATTTATTGTTCATAGATATTTTTGATGATGGCCATTCTGACTGGTATAAGGTGGTACTTTATTGTAATTTTGAATTGCATTTCTCTAATGATTAGTGGTGCTGAGCTTTTTGGCTTTTTTTTTTTTTTTTTTTTTGAGCTTTCATGGGCTTTTTGGCCATCTGTATGTCTTCTTTGGAGAAACATCTACTTAGGTCTTCTGCCCATTTTTTGATTGGGTTGTTTGTTTTTTATATTGAGCTGCATAAGATGTTTGTATATTTTGGAGATTAATCCTCTGTCACTTCATTTGTAAATATTTTCTCCCATTCTGTGGGTTGTCTTTTTATTTTATGGTTCCCTTCACTATACAAAACTTTTAGGTTTAATTAGGTTCCATTTGTTTATTTTTGGTTTTATTTTCATTATTCTAAGAAGTGGATCAAAAATGATATTGTTGCGATTTACATCAGAGAGTATTCTATTTTTTTCCTCTAGGAGTTTTATAGTGTCCAGTCTTACATTTATGTCTTTAATCCATTTTGTGTTTATTTTTGTCTATGGTGTTAGAGAACATTCTACTTTCATTCTTCTACATGTAGCTGTCCAGTTTCCTCAGCACCACTTATTGAACAGACTGTTTTCTTCTCCATTGTATATTCTCACTTCCTTTGTCATAGATTAGTTGACCATAGGTGCCTGGGCTTATCTCTGACTTTCTCTCCTGTTACACTGATCTATGTTTCTGTTTTTGTGCCAGTACCATAATGTTTTGATTACTGTAGCTTTGTAATATAGTCTGAAATCAAGATACCTGATTCCTCCCACTCTGTTTTTCTTTTCAAGATTGCTTTGGCTATTTGGGATCTTTTGTGTTTCCATACAAATTCTGAATTTTTTTGTCCTAAAAACTGTCCTGTCTCTAAGGAGAGCAAAATGGTGCTTATCTCCCAATCCCATAAAGTAAAATGGGAACATGGAAATAGAAACATAAGAAAACAAAATGGGAAAAAGAGGAAATATTTTAAATGACTTCAAGAAAACCTGTCTTTAGTTTTCTTGAGGTACAATTTATATACAATAAAATTCATCACTTTTATGATTAATTCAATTAATTCATTATAGAATTCAATTAATTCTGACATATGTAAACAGTTATATAATTATTACCACACATGTCATTTCCTTCACCCCAAAAAGTTTCCTCATGCCCCTTTGCAGTTGACTTCCTTTAGCCTCAGGCTCTGACAAGAACTGATCTGCTTTCTTTCACACTAGTTTTGCCTTTCCTAGAGATTTATATAAATGAAATCATATAGTATGTAGCCTTTCACATTTAAGTTCAAGAAAACCTTATAGATGAAAACAGCTGACAGGTTAAGAAAGGCAAGAAAAATAACAAAATAACAAATTTCACCAGTCCAAGTGTCTGTTGACTTTAGCCTCATCCTAAGTAATAATTTCCAGGAAACAAACTGAGTTATACTAGCACTATTACTATGTACTAGTTATATTTTGCTAAAACTCATTAAAAATAAATACATAATAATTGACATAAAAATGCATATCTGATTACCACTAATATGCACCTGATATTACCATCAGTGATAAACTTTTCTTAGGAAAGTGCTGCGTGGAAAGATCTCAACAGTCTAATTCTAACAGTCTTATTCTCTCAGTCACTGATTTTGCCCATTGAGTCTGAAAGTGACCATCAGGAAAATTTATAAGTAGTTATGATATCCAAATTCACACTCATAGTATTATAACATGTACACATTTTCCTTACTTTGTCCAGGCAAATAGTTGGTTATGAGAGTGTAGTATAGTCATCACAAGCATACAATAGAAAATATACCAGAACAATTTGTAATGGAAGGTCTATGAACAATCCATGTATGTGTGTTAATTTTTCTTGTATGTGTTACACTTACTGTTATCATTTCTATTCTTGTAGACTAAGACTCAGCAGCTTTGTGTGTGTCCTTATGTGATTGTAGCAGATCCAACAAACTGAGCCATTAAAGAGTGCTTTAGGAGTTAAGAGCACTGATAATCAGATTCATGAAAAGCCATGTGTTTCTGTAGATAATGCATTTTCCTTATGAAATTAGAACTCTGAGGTGTCCCAAAGGGCTACAGAAATAAGAAAAGGTCTAAGTTTAATTTAAAATTTCATCTTTAGCAACTGTTGTAGCTTGTAAGGCTGGAGAAAGTTACGAAGCATGATGGATAACCACTGTCAGGGGTTCCAGGTGGGTGCGTCCCACACCTACTTCTCCACTGTTACTGAGGTGAACTCAGGTCTGATTAGAATACCTGAGGCAACTTTGAAATACAAAAGTGTGCCAAGGCTGAATGGAGGGGTGTGTGGAAATAGGAGTGGTGAAGGAATAACCACCTTGATCAAATGGATGAGTTGCAGGCCTTTTATAACATTCAGAAGGAAATAAACAAGGGGCTGGATGCCCAATTTACCCTGCTTCGACTACCTATTTGGTAGGAATAGTAGATGAATCCTGGGTTTTGAACAAAGTCGGAGGCCCATTTGAGTCTTTGTTTTTATCATTATTTGTCATGTTGTGGAGACCAATGAGAAACAGTTTTTCAGATCTCCAAAGTTATGACCAACCGAAATAGCATATTAAAAAGCAGAGACATTACGTTGCCAACAAAGGTCTGTCTAGTCAAGGCTATGGTTTTTCCTGTGGTCATGTATGGATGTTAGAGTTGGACTGTGAAGAAAGCTGAGTGCCGAAGAATTGATGCTTTTGAACTGTGGTGTTGGAGAAGACTCTTGAGAGTCCCTTGGACTGCAAGGAGATCCAACCAGTCCATTCTAAAGGAGATCAGTCCTGGGTATTCTTTGGAAGGAATGATGCTAAAGCTGAAACTCCAGTACTTTGGCCACCTCATGCGAAGAATGGACTCATTGGAAAAGACTCTGATACTAGGAGGGATTGGGGGCAGGAGGAGAAGGGGCCGACAGAGGATGAGATGGCTGGATGGCATCATCACTGACTCGATGGACGTGAGTCTGGGTGAACTCCAGGAGTTGGTGATGGACAGGGAGGCCTGGCAGGCTGCGATTCATGGGGTCACAAAGAGTCGGGCACAACTGAGCGACTGAACTGAACTGAACTGATACTACTTGATTTGATTTAGGTCATACCTGAATGGTCTAGTGGTTTTCCCCACTTTCTTCAATTTAAGTCTGAATTTGGCAATAAGGAGTTCATGATCAGAGCCATAGTCAGCTCCCGGTCATGTTTTTGCTGACAGTATAGAGCTTCTCCATCATTGGCTGCAAGGGATATAATCAATCTGATTTCGGTATTGACCATCTGGAGATGAAAGAGATGGGAAGCACCTGACCTGCCTCTGGAGAAACCTGTATTCAGGTCAGGAAGCAACAGTTAGAACTGGACAGGGAACAACAGACTGAATCCAAAAAGGAAAAGGAGTATGTCAAGGCTGTATCTTGTCACCCTACTTATTTAACTTATATGCAGAGAACATCATGAGAAACACTGGGCTGGAGGAAGCACAAGCTGGAATCAAGATTGCCAGGAGAAATATCAATAACCTCAGATATGCAGATGATACCACCCTTATGGCAGAAAGTGAAGAACTAAACAGCCTTTTGATGAAAGTGAAAGAGGAGAGTGAGAATTGGCTTAAAGCTCAGCATTCAGAAAATGAAGATCATGGTATCTGGTCCCATCACTTCATGGCAAATAGATGGGGAAACAGTGGAAACAGTGGCAGATTTTATTTTTCTGGGCTCCAGAATCACTGTAGATGGTGACTGCAGCCATGAAATTAAAAGACGCTTACTCCTTGGAAGGAAAGTTATGACCAACCTAGACAGCATATTGAAAAGCAGAGACATTACTTTGCCAACAAAGGTCTGTCTAGTCAAGGCTATGGTTTTTCCAGTAGTTATGTATGGAAAGTTGGATTATAAAGAAAGCTGAGAGCCAAAGAATTGATGCTTGCGGACTGTGGTGTTGGAGAAGACTCTTGAGAGTCCCTTGGACTGTAAGGAGATCCAGCCAGTCCATTCTAAAGGAGATCAGTCCTGGGTGTTCATTGGAAGGACTGTTGTTGAAGCTGAAGCTCCAATACTTTGGCCACCTGATGTGGAGAGCTGACTCACTGGAAAAGACCCTGATTCTGGGAAAAATTGAGGGCAGGAGAAGTGGATGACAGAGGATGAGATGGTTGGATGGCATCACTGACACAATGGACATGGGTTTGGGTGGATTCCGGGAGTTGGTGGACAGGAAGGCCTGGTTTGCTGCGGTTCACGGGGTCGCAAAGAGTCAGACACAACTGAGCGACTGAACTGACTGATGCTACTTGATAAATATACTAAATGCTAGCTATTAAATTGTCTTTCATGGAGGGCCACTTGAAATCTCTACTTTGTATTTGGTGATAATTTCATAGTTCTAAATCCTAATTAACTAAAAATTGGTCCTACTTAACCATGTAGTTACATATTTGTTGTTGTTTAGTCACTAAGTTGTGTCCGACTCTTTGTGACCCCAGGGACTGTAGCCAACCAGGTTCTTCTGTCCATGGGATTTCCCAGGCAAGAATATGGACTGGGTTGCCGTTTCCTTCTCCAAGGGATCTTTCCGACCCAGGGACTGAACCCACATTTCCTGCATTAGCAGTCTGATACCGCTGATGCCTAATTCTACCTTAGACAAATGGAGACTTTTCTATTGGTAACATGAAATCATTTTCCTCTTATCCTCTGGAGACTGCTCTGTGTTCAAGTTGCTGCTGTGAGTGCAGGCCTTATGACTGTTTCTTCATTTAACAAGCAATGTTAATAGCATATTTACTTGCACTGATATTAAGCCTTTTCACCTTAAAACTGTAAATTCAATTCAAAGACTGAAGCTTAAATTTTATGCTACCATAAACAAAGCCCACTTTGTAATCAGAAATCTATTCCCCCCCTCCCGCCCCCCACTCACCCACCCACCCCCGACACACACACAGAACAATGGTCAGTTATACATCCATGGATTCCAGGAAGCTAAGCAAAAAGCATTTGTCATTTAAGTAAAATAGGTTACAGAAATTTTAAATGAATGAAGGAAGAAAGGTCCAAATTAAGAGCAAAATGGATCATTTTTCTTCTTTGAATTGTACTCTTTAATATATTAATAACATAATCTCCCCAAATACAGTTTTTAGTATTTTAATTTAATATTAATTTAGTTTTGAAAGTAATTTTCCCTAGTAAACATAAGTTAGGTCAACCAAAAAAAGCCTCGTTTGTTTTAAACCTTGTTGTTGAAATAATTCTAAATGCATTAGTATTATTCATTACCTTGGTGAGTGCCTAGGGATATCTCACCACGTCTGTAATCTTTGCTTTTACTGAATCTCCCTACAGATGAAGGCGATTGTCAGGAATCTGTACTAACTCCGAGACATAGCCTGGACTGAAGTTGCTTTTAATTGAAGAGGCCTCAGTGTTCGGACCGGAGAAGGCAATGGCAACCCACTCCAGAACTCTTGCCTGGAAAATCCCATGGACAGTGGAGCCTGGTGGGCTGACGTCTATGGGGTCGCACAGAGTCGGACACGACTGAAGCGACTTAGCAGCAGCAGCAGTGTTCAGACGATGAATCTCTCTCAATTCACAGCCTCCACCCCTACCATTCATAAAATAAGACTTCCACTAACTTGAATGACAATTGCGAAGTTCACGTACCAGTTTTCATTAAGTTGGTTTTCCCCTGGTAACTTGTGTCTTGTAAAACCTAAATCTTAAAAACAACTATTTATCATAGGGACAAAGGAAATCAGTTTTACGCAAAAATGCAACCACGTATGAGAACTAAGCAAGTGGATGGTCCACGCTTGCCTGAAGCCATCCGACGTCGTTTCTTTTGCTTTTGTATTTCCAAGTTGCCAACCCGTTTCCCAAGATTGAGCGATTACAGCGATGACACAAGTCAGTCTCGCACCCTATCAAAGACTGTGGCCCGTTGCCAATTACTCCTCGGCAAACTAGACTCAACTGGGTCTTGTTCTCTGATTATGTCAGGACTGAATTCAACACCCGAATTTAGGCGCAGGCTATTTTCTCAGGAAAAGTCAAAACATCCTCAAAGGATCAAAGAGCTCAGTCACAGAGGTGGAGGAAAGTGGAGTCGATGAGTCAGGTTAAGCAAACCCCTCAGCCTTTATTCCTCAGCGCAGCTCTTCAGATTTTAAAGACGGTTAGGAGGACCAGGAGAGACACAAGGGATGAAGGCAAAAGGCTCGATCCTGAATCTGAGACAGAGACAAAGGTGAGGAACTGCGCGAGGGGGACGGGGAGACGGACAGAGGGAGGCTCCTCAGCCCCCAGCCAGTGGCGTGACTTCAGGAGGACTCAGAAAATGGGCCAGGACTGGGTAAAGATAGGAAGGTGCCAGCGGGGAGGGCGAGCAGGCTAATCGCAGGAGTGGCGAGGCTGGGAACGCCCCCCTCCCGGCTCCGCCCCCACCCCCACCCAGCAGCATAGGGCGGGGAAATGAAAGCCAAGCGGGCGCATGGGTCACGGGCCGGGGCGGCCCCTTAGCCTCCGGCTTCCCGGGGTGGGCGTCTCCGAGAAAGGCGCGTGCCTCACGTCCTTCCCACCCCGCCCCCTGCAATCTGCGCACGCGCGGCCTCACCCCGCCCCTCGCGTCCCCAGCGGAGCGATGGGACGGGGGCGGGCAGCGGGGGTGAGGAGGCCGCCGGGAGTCCCTAGATTGCCAGCGCGCTCCGCCTCCGCCGCCGCTCCACCGCCGCCGCTTCCCTAGCCGCGTCACAGCTCCCGGGACCGCCCTCCTCTGGCCCCTCCTACTCGCTCCCTTTCTCCCTCCTCTTACCCTCCTCCTCCGACCGATCGGTGACTTAAGCAACGGAGCGCGGTGAAGCCCATTTTTCTCCTTCCTCGCAGCCGCGCCGGGCAGTCCGCGGCGCGCGGCCCCCACACTCCCGCCCGAGATGAATGCTGCGGCAGAAGCCGAGTTCAATATCCTCCTGGCCACCGACTCATACAAGGTAAAGGCTCGGGGAGGAAGAGGGTGCGTCGGGGACCAGCGCGAGGTTGCGGGGCGGGGGCGGCCGGGCTGGGGTCGTGGCGCTGAGGAAGTCCCGAGGGAAGGCGCGGCGGCGGGCGGGATGGGGCAGGTGAGGCTGGAGCCGCAGCTGGGGAGGAGGCTGATGGAGCAGGGATGGAGGGATGGACGGCAGGAGGCGGGGCCTGGGGGGTGCGTGGTGGGGCGGTGCGGCGAGGGGTTGAGGCGGGCCCGAACCGGTTCCCCGCACTCGCCGCCCGGGGCTTCGGGCAGCTCAGCGGGCCGACGGCCGGGGCGTCACTGGGTGAGCTCACGCCTTCCCCAGGAGTGCGGCCTTTTGGCCCTGGGCCCGACAGGGCCGGCCTTGGTTAGGGCTTGCCTGAGGAGAGCAGGTCAGTTAGGTAACGGCCCCTGGGATTCCGCCGTGGAAAGAGGGAGTCAGGTTTGAGAAGGGTTTCCCCCGCGGAGCTGAGTCAAGCAAGCTCACCCCTTAGTCGGCAGATGTGTCCCTCCTCGAGGAAGGGGTGGGCGAGGTCTAGTAGGGCTGCCGGAGCAGCCAGCCACGTTCCTCTGCCGGTGGCCCGGGTGCGGAGGACCCTTATCTGTCTGTTCCTGGGAGCCCTGCTCGATTCCCCTGTCCCACTCCATTGGGCTCGGTTTCAAACTCCTTTGCCTCTGGTGATCACTCACATTCCTCATCCCCTGTTGCAAAGGCCGATCTGCCTTTATTCCATTAGAACCACTTTGTGATTTCTGTGAAAAGGAAAGTGAAACACAAGAAGTTTAAAAAAAACTGTAGTTAACCTAGAGAACTTGTTGAGAGGACACAGCGTTCTGTTACTATGGCTATTGGACGCTTGCATGTCTAGGTGTCCCGATCATTTTATATGAAACTCACATACATTAATAAAGGGAAGAGTGATTAAAGGGAAATTTGGGAAATATCCCCTCCCTCAGTTTCCAAATTATATGAAGTAAACTGGATTATACTTTGCTAATAAGCTTTGTTATCCAGGACACCTAAAAAATGACATGTCAGCCTGAAAACTTAACTTTCACAAAATAAGTTTCAGTTTTTACTTGAGCAGCATGGTAGTTTGGAGTATAGCGATTAAAGCATAATGTTTTCAGATTTTTTTTCTTGTTGTTGCTTTTAGTTTTTTCTCTTAAATATTCCAGTAAAGTATTTTGGAGAATCCCATTTTACTTAAGTTCTCTGTTGAACTTTTTTTCCTAGCTGGTTTAAGATTCTACTTTTGATAATTAAGGTGGGTTATTATTTAAAGTAGAACCAGGTTTCTTTAAGGAGTGGTCTTTTAAATGGAACTTTAAAATGGAAATCTGCACAGTTGCAAGGAGATCATAGCGCTATCAAGGATGGTTTACTTGTGCTTCTCTTGTGGTTACTTAGTTCATGGTATTTTGAGTGTTTTTAATAGTGATTTTAGAATGGGCTCATCACAGTTTTCTAAAACTTTATCCCCTTAACCAAATCTTTAAAATAATTTTCAAGTTTTTTAATGTATTAATAACAAGAAAGGTAAGTTTTAACTTTTAAAAACAAAACAGTGTGCAAGCTTCTTTAGTTTGTGACTCTTCTAGCTATTATATATAAGGAATGTAAAATTGCTTTAACATCAGTTTCCTGGGATGAAAGGTAAGAGTGGTTACCCTAAAGTTTTCTAATCTGCTAGCTAGGCATACTTAACAGCACTATTAGAATTTGTACCTATTTAAGAGAGTTTATTCCTGTCCATTTCAAGTCAGACTGGTTGGTGTATTAATTCCCTTCCTAATATAAAACCTTTTAAGATTATCATCCTAGTAACTAACATATTTTATTTCCCACCCTCCCTCCCAAGAAAACCCTCAAGAGGATTAGTCAGGTTGATGTTTTATTATACCAGTGGTTTGCAGCAGTCAGTAAAATAGTGTATTTTACACTTGCAATTTAGTTTTTAAGTTTCATTTTCCCTACATTTTTGGTGATACTTACAGCCTGTTTATCATTTTTTTTTTTAATCTTCTTGGATGAAGAGGAGACAGCAATGGTAATCTTGAGTCTAGAAGCAGTAAAATTACACTTCTGTTGGAAATTACCTGAGATTATATACACATCCTTATTAGTACTTACATACTGTTGGCCAGTTAAAGTAGGGAGCTAGCAGCTTTGGTTGTATTGGTTGAACAGAACAAAACAAACTAAATTGTTCATTTGTTTTTTTTGCGGGGGGTGGAGAACTGAAGTAAGGATAATTGGCTGTCTAGGCACTCTAGAAAGGTATTTTGCAAGTAGATAGAATAATGTCCAAGCACATGACAACATGTAGAAATTTTGTTTTTCTTGTATCCTTTCCAGACAGTTCAGGACAATTTGGACTAAAGGGGCATTTAAAATATATATTCATTTCTGTAATCTCTTACTTCATTATACATAATGATGAACGAAGGAAATAGATGAATGTGGTTGTTTCTTCTGTTTTCATCCTGGGTTCTTGTTACAGATGAAAAGGACATTTAATCTTAAGTGTTAACAACTTATATTTTCAAAATGGTTTAAAGAAAATTATCTACTGGGTTATATTTACATTGTGCTAATAAGCCAGCTACGGAAAGGTGCATTGGGGCTGGCCTTAGCCATTGCGGTGCTAAAAAGGTATTTGGAACATTTTTTTGTAAAGGAAATAAGTCATTTTTTTCCCCACTTATTTCTGGGATAGCCATTGATCAGTTTCCAACTAAACGAATCAATAAAAGATTCATTTCTATTCCATTCTTCTCCCCCTTCTATATAGATAATGTCTGTAACAAACTACAGCAGAGAGTAGTTTTACCATTTCTGAACATTCTGCCTGTTAGCAGGTTGAAATGGAAGATGTTGTCAATTCAGACTTACTTGGAAAAAATAAATAGCATGCAGCACAAGAAAGAAATCTCTAAGCAATTTACAGTTTAAGCCACGTCAGACACATAAGTTATGAAATGTGCTGTCCAGTGTGGGTTGCTTCTCAAAAGGTCATTTTAAGCTAGTTATCTTGAACTCAGCATATTTTCATTAATTAATTAATTAATATTAGAGACCCATTAGGTATTATAATGGGTCCCATCACTTCATGGCAAATAGATGGGGAAGCAATGCAACAGTGACAGATTTTATTCTGGGGGGCTCCAAAATCACTGCAGATGGTGACTGCAGCCATGAAATTAAAAGACACTTGCTCCTTGGAAGAAAAGTTATAACCAACCTAGACAGCGTATTAAATAAGCAGAGACATTACTTTGCCAACAAATGTCTGTCTAGTCAAAGCTATGGTTTTTCCAGTAGTCATATGTATGGATGTGAGAGTTAGACTGTAAAGAAAGCTGAGCACCAAAGAATTGATGCTTTTGAACTGTGGTGTTGGAGAAGACTCTTGAGAGTCCCTTGGACTAAAATGAGGTACAACCAGTCCATTCTAAAGGAAATCAGTCCTGAATATTCATTGAAAGGACTGATGCTGAAGCTGAAACTCGAATACTTTGGCCACCTAATGTGAAGAACTGACTCATTTGAAAAGACCCAGATCCTGGCAAAGATTGAAGGTGGGAGCAGAAGGGGACGACAGAGGATGAGATGGTTGGATGGCATCACAGATTCGATGGACGTGAGTTTGAGTAAGCTCCGGGAGTTAGGGATGGACAGGTGGGCCTAGCATGCTGCAGTCCATGGAGTCACAAAGAGTTGGACAGGACTGAGCAGAACTATACAAAAAAGATCTTCACGACCGAGATAATCACGATGGTGTGATCACTCACCTAGAGCCAGACATCCTGGAATGTGAAGTCAAGTGGGCCTTAGAAAACATCACTACAAACAAAGCTAGTGAAGGTGATGGAATTCCAGTTGAGCTATTTCAAATCCTGAAAGATGATGCTGTGAAAGTGCTGCATTCAATATGCTAGCAAATTTGGAAAACTCAGCAGTGGCCACAGGACTGGAAAAGGTAAGTTTTCATTCCAATCCTAAAGAAAGGCAATGCCAAAGAATGCTCAAACTACCGCACAGTTGCACTCATCTCACACGCTAGTAAAGTAATGCTCAAAATTCTTCAAGCCAGGCTTCAGCAACACGTGAACCATGAACTTGCAGATGTTCAAGCTGGTTTTAGAACAGGCAGGGGAACCAGAGATCAAATTGCCAACATCCATTGGATCATCAAAAAAGCAAAAGAGTTCCAGAAAAACATCTATTTTTGCTTTATTGACTATGCCAAAGCCTTTGACTGTGTGGATCACAATAAACTGTGGAAAATTCTGAAAGAGATGGGAATACCAGAGCACCTAACCTGCCTCTTGAGAAACCTATATGCAGGTCAGGAAGCAACAGTTAGAACTGGACAGAGAACAACAGACTGGTTCCAAATAGGAAAAGGAGTACGTCAAGGCTGTATCTTGTCACCCTGCTTATTTAACTTCTATGCAGAGTACATCATGAGAAACGCTGGGCTGGAAGAAGCACAAGCTGGAATCAAGATTGCCGGGAGAAATATCAATAACCTCAGATATGCAGATGACACCACCCTTGTGGCAGAAAGTGAAGAGGAACTAAAAAGCCTCTTGATGAAAGTGAAAGAGGAGAGTGAAAAGGTTGGCTTAAAGCTCAACATTCAGAAAACGAAGATCATGGCATCCGGTCCCATTACTTCATGGCAAATAGATGGGGAAACAGTGGAAACAGTGTCAGACTTTATTTTTCTGGGCTCCAAAATCACTGCAGATGGTGACTGCAGCCATGAAATTAAAAGACGCTTACTCCTTGGAAGAAAAGTTATGACCAGCCTAGACAGCATATTCAAAAGCAGAGACATTACTTTGCCAACAAAGGTCTGTCTAGTCAAGGCTATGGTTTTTCCAGTGGTCGTGTGTGGATGTGCGAGTTGGACTGTGAAGAAAGCTGAGCACTGAAGAACTGATGCTTTTGAACTGTGGTGTTGGAGAAGACTCTTGAGAGTCCCTTGGACTGCAAGGAGATCCAACCAGTCCATTCTGAAGGAGATCAGCCCTGGGATTTCTTTGGAGGGAATGATGCTGAAGCTGAAACTCCAGTACTTTGGCCACCTCATGCGAAGAGTTGACTCATTGGAAAAGACTCTGATGCTGGGAGGGATTGGAGGCAGGAGGAGAAAGGGACGACAGAGGATGAGATGGCTGGATGGCATCACTGACTCAATGGACGTGAGTCTGAGTGAACTCCGGGAGTTGGTGATGGACAGGGAAGCCTGGCGTGCTGCAATTCATAGGGTCGCAAAGAGTCGGACATGACTGAGTGACTGAACTGAACTGAGGAACTGAACTGAACTGAGATATTATAAAGAACAAAAGATGTCCATTACAATCTAAGATGGGTTAAAGTTGATTTTAGGAAAGTTACAAAAGACTGTATGATTTATGTATGGTGATTAAGCACCCAAGATAGCTTTTTGAAAAACAGCTTTCTTCCTCATTAGTGGCAGAATAACAAATCTTATTTGGGCATTTTGGGGTTAAAGATTTGGGGCTAGATGACAATCATTCTTATGGGTAAGTTAGTCCTGCCTCAGACTTGAGCTACCCAGTGTCTTCCTCTGTGCTGTTTCCTGTTTTCAAAGTTGCTTCTTCACCAATTCTGGACACTTAAGTATGGTTAAAACAGCTCCAGTGGCAGCCTAAACCCTGTGAGAAGTGTGTTCCTGCTGCAGTTTGTATGTCAGAGAGCACCTGTGCATTCTTAGGATAGAGTTTTCCCAGGAAGTTTTATATTACGAATTACAGGAAAAACCCAGGCAATAGAAATAAAATCCTGTATGTAAATCATGAATATACTTCATAGACTGGAGGAAGCCAGTAATAATTGTAGAGTATCTTGCAAAACAAAAATACCAGAAGCTGATAGCCCTTTTGTCAGTTTATGAAATCTCTCTTAAAGGTGTGCCAAGAAAAGGTGCAAGTTGCTAGGAATTCTACCAGAGTCAAGGGAAGAGGCAGCATAATGATAATGGCCAGTTTTACAATTTCTGCCCTTCACTAAAATAATATAATCCCCAAGTCCTTAAATTGCATTTTGATGTTAGTAGTGCTTCATAAGCCAAATAGCAGTGAATCATTTTCTGGAGCAATGGAAGGACAGGGCTTGAGAAATCCTAAATATTGAAAAGAAGAAAAAATCCATTATAATTTTTGCTGTTTCTGGCTCATTACCTTTGAAAAGTTAAAGAGTCTTAACAAGTGCCTCTTATGAGTGCCCAGGAAATCTAGAGAAGCTCAGGAGAAAAGTATACTTTGCTGTCACAGAAAAACTCTATGCAACTGAAATACTTCTCATATTTCTCTTGAACTGTTATACATGGTTAATTGACACTGGGAGTGCAGTTTTTAGAAGCTTATTTTTTCATGAAGTAAAATCAACCACATAACTGAAATTCAGATTTATTAGAAGAGCTACATTTTCCCTTGTGTGTCTGTTCTTCATCACACATATATTTATGTGCTGGCTGGACTCTGTTAGTTGCAGGAAGGCTATGTCAGTTTAAGAAACATTTTTAGGGGTAGTCTTCGTGGAGGATATTAAGAGAAATTTGTTATTTTCTCATAAATAATTTTAAATTTATTGTACAGCCATTTCCTCAAGTGGTGGAAGTTCAAAGCAGTGTTGAAAAACAATATGATTTAAGAGCGCTCTTTCGGCAGGTCACTTAATTTTGAATATTATAGAGCTTTTTGTTAGTGTTTACTTACCATATTTAAAACTAAGTTCTTGATTTCACTACCCAGTCCTTCCATGCCTTTCCTCGTCTCAGCAAATGGCACCATTATTCACTCAGTTGCTCAAGC
The DNA here is from genome assembly GCF_014754425.2 of Oryx dammah. NCBI lineage: Eukaryota > Metazoa > Chordata > Mammalia > Artiodactyla > Bovidae > Oryx > Oryx dammah. The sequence continues at coordinate 47,825,612 of NW_024070202.1, read as the reverse complement.
CAAAAATCTAGGCAACATCATAAAATTCTCCCCCTCTTTATTCCCAAATCTAATCTGTCAGCCTACTTCTTCAAAGATAATGAGTCATCTCTCACCTAATTTGAGTTTTGGCAATAGCCTCTTAACTGATACTCCTGCATCCACTCAGGTCACCCTGTAATCTACTCTCCACCTCTGCCAGGCTGATCGTTGTCAAATGTGAATCAGATCATAGTCACTCTAGCCTAAAGCATACTAGTGGCTTCCCCACTTGAGGTAGCCTGTGAGTCTTAACCTGATCTTGTCCCTGCATCTCTCTCTGACTTCATGTACCCCCTCCTCCTCATTCTCTAAGCACCAACCACGGTGGTCTTCATTTCTTTTCTGACCCTGAAGTCAAAATATTTCCTATTTCCTTGTCACTTAGATCTTGTTCACATGTCACTATCTCAGGAGAAGCCTTCCTGGCCTCCTATTTAGTCTCCCATGCCTCTTCTAGGCCATCATTTTAATTTTTCATAGCATCCATCTAGCTCTGAAATGATTTTATGACCTCTCAGCCCTCACTAGCCCATTGAGACTAGGGACTATGTCAGTCTGTTTTACTTCCCCATCCTTAGCATCTGAACCAGTGCCTGATTACATAGCAGGTAGAGTATATATTTGTGAATGAATGAACTGTTTATAAAATAAAAATTTATTGATTTGAATTTCTGCTATATCATCTCATTTTCTGATAAAAGTTCCAAGGGACTCAGGGTGACAAGGTTAGCAGAAATGAAGTTAAGTAAAATGAAGAGGACAGTAAACTTGGCACAACTAAAATTAGCTATTTTAGAAAATATTTACTAAGAAGCTCTGTTTAAAATTTTTTTCCCCATTTAAACAATGTATATGCCAGTATATAAACAGATCTGAATATAATATTGTATTTTATTCTTCCTCAAATATATTGGGTGTTATTAAGTGGTTGATAGTAAATTGTTCCATAGTTAATTGCCACAGTTTGCTGATTGTTTAGCTGAATTCTAAAACAGTTCTCTTAAGTTTCTCCAAAGATTTTAGAAGTCATACTTCATTTCTAACTAAGCCTAGACAACTTTGTATTTTTAATGTTTGTTTTCAGAGAGACATTCTGAATACTTACACAAAGGTTTTAAGTACCATAATTAAAGAACACAACTGAAGTAAAGCTTTAAAATTATATAAACATATTTCATTATTGTCCATAACAGAAACTGTATTTGTAGGATGGAAAATCTTTAGTACACTTTTAGACCAAGGTGGAATTAAATAGCTTAGGTACATACATTTCCATTTAGCTTTTGACTGCTTGGTCTACTCAGAAGAAGAAAGTAATTCATTTGCCTTCTAATACTTTTAAATCTGATATAGAAAAAGTAAACTATTAAAGGTGCACCATTAAGTATGCAAACTGTGAAGAAGTTCCAATAAGTACTGAGTCACAGCTGTGAATCTTTGTTCAAATTTTACTTCATCAGAGGTGACTTTTCTCCCACCTCACTGCTTCTAGGTTTTTTTTGTTTTTGTTTTGGCCTTGCCATGCAGCATGTGGGCGTTCGTGATGGCTCAGACGGTAAAGAATCTGCCTGCAGTGCAGGAGACTCAGGTTCAGTCCCTGGTTTGAGAAGATCCCTGGAGAAGGAAATGACACCATACTCCAGTATTCTTGTCTGGAGAAGTCCATGGACAGAGGAGCCTGGCAGGCTAGGGTCCATAGGATCGCAGAGAGTCAGACATGACTGAGTGACTAACACACATGCAGCATGAGGGACCTTAGTTCCCTGATCAGGGATCAAACCCATGACCCCTGTGGTGGAAGCACAGAGTCTTAACCACTGGACTGCCGGGGAAGTCCCTATTGCTAGGTTTTGATGAAGCCTCCATATATCTTGTAATATATAGATAACTGCCTGCGTGTGTTCAGTCCAACTCTTTGAGACACCATGGACTATAGCCTGCCAGGCTTCTCTACCCATGGAATTTTCCAGGTAGGAATACTAGAGCGGGTTGCCATTTCCATCTCCAGGGGATCTTCCTGATCCAGGGATCTAACCTGTGTCTCTTGCAGCTCCTGCATCGGCAAGGGGTTTCTTTATACCACTACATCACCTGGGATACATAGATGAGCAAAACAGAAAGTTCCAGCTCCTACCTGACTTAGGCGACAGACCACATATTAACAATAAAGATTCACCTCCAAGGTTACCTGTAAGCAGCATCAGGGGGCTGTTAGAGTTGTTAGCTGCTTCAATGAGAAAGGAGACATATTTTAAACATTTGTGACTTTTTTTTCTTTCTGTATTCATTTTAGAGTTTTTGTGTTAAGCCACAAAGATTCTTTAGGTTAAAGCCAAGTTTTACTTGGATTGAGATTGTACAGCCAAACAGGGAAAACATTAGTTTTTTCGAAACTTGCGATCAGAAGTAAACAGGGAAAATGGTTTATGTCCACAGCAGTCCTCCATGAAACTCATCTGCAAAGATTTATTCCACCATTACCCTGACTCATCACCCTATCCGTAAGCTTTAAGGCATTATTATTCCTATTTTTTCAAATGGGAAAATACACACTATTCTTCCAGTTTTTTGTTGGTAAAATATTGTAACCATATTAAAATGTAATAAATTCAGATTATAATGAACACAGAAAACAAAAACAAATTTTCAACAGTGGCTCTTACCTAAATTCATGGAAAAGAAATTTGTAATAATACCTCTTCATATCTTTAAATCCACAAGGATTTAATATTGCAATTGTATAGACATATATTTTGCAATTCAGAGGTGGTTTGAGAAAAGATTACAGAACAGGGTATTTTTTTTTCCACTGCTGCTGCTTTTCACAGTGTCACTATGAAGACTAAAGAGATCATTTCCAGTACCTTATTATGCAGATGGAGAGCCTTAAGAAGTCATTGACTATTGACTTGATGAGTGTTCCACACTTAAATAGTAACAGTACCAAATTCTGCTTTCAGTTCATTGTTTTATGTTGTGTATCCCCCCAGGCAGCTGCTTCTCTTTCCCAAATGAAGACTGTTCACCAAGAGTAAACCTTTTTTTAATTTTTCTCCCCAAGTGTCTGGTTCTATAGAGGCTATGTACTTCCTTAAATCCAGTATGTGTATAAAAATTTATACTCGCCTGTGATTTTGAATTTAAGATACCGAAGTATTAAAAGTATCTTAATCATAATGGGGCTTCCCTGGTGGCTTGGTGCTAAAGGACCCATCTGCCAATGCAGGAGACATGGATTCAGTCCCTGGATGGAGAAGATCCCCTGGAGAAGGAAATGGCAACCCACTCCAGGATTCTTGCCTGGGAAACCCCATGGACAGAGGAGCCTGGCAGGCTATAGTCCATAGGGTTGCAAAAGAGTCAGACATGACTTAACAACTAAATAATAAGCACGATACTTACTTTATATTCTTTATCACCAGAAAAGAAGCTCATCAGTAGCAAATCAGTATATTTTATCTAGTTTTTACATAATTTCAAGTTCTTTTTGTTGCAATTTACGTTCTGTTCTTCTGGTATTTTCTAATTCAAATATTTCTCTTTCATATAGGTTACTCACTATAAACAGTACCCACCCAACACAAGCAAAGTTTATTCCTACTTTGAATGCCGTGAAAAGAAGACCGAAAACTCGAAAATAAGGAAGGTGAAATATGAGGAAACAGTATTTTATGGATTGCAGTACATTCTTCATAAGTATTTAAAAGGTACTGCTTTTCCTAATATGTGTAACTTTTTGAAGAGTCTAATTTTTATATTACATTAGGGGTTCTTTTGAAATTTTTAGAAATCTGTTAATTTGAAAGCATTAAATTGTATAATTTGTATGTACTTGGTGTTCTAGATATGAGAGAGATTTTTTGCAACTAATAAGCTTGGGAATAAATTTAGAGAAGTGAATAACTTTCTGAGAGTCATCTGGTTTGTTGGCAGACTTTAGTCACTAATTCAAAATAAAGGATTTGTTACTGACCTGGAAACTCACTTTGAGTTGTGATAGCAGTTATAATTAGATTATGTTTATGCTAGTCAGTTTTACCTTAAAGGCCTATTTTTCAAAACTACTTGTAACTGTAGACTTAGTCTCAAATGCATTTTAAAAAAGCAGAATCCCCAAAATAATTTCTGTACTTTATTATTTGGAAGTCCATTTGGAGGGTGGGGAAATAGTTCCAAAGTTTTCTATACATTTTGGAAAACTTCATTTTTACCTTCTCAAATAAAAGTAATCTCAGAATTGAATACAGATTAAGTTGAATTTTATGCAAATAATTTTTTCTATAACATTGGCAGTTTTAAGATTAGATAGTTAAGATATGTTATGCTATTGAAAATATACTTGGATATCAAAAGTACTTCATTGCAACACAATTACCCAAGATATTTTAAATAAGTTTACTAGTGATCTTATTTAGAGTTACCAAAGACTAATATTACACTTCAATTTCCTTCAGCTTAAAAGCTTTATAAAGTGTTGTTTATTATTAATTACAGCTAAAATTATGGTTTGTTATAGGCCAGCATTCTAAGAACTTTTATTCAGATGTCATAAATCATATAGTTCTCATAACCATGCTATAAGTAGGTATTATCCTCATTTTATACATAAAGTTAGCTAAAGGTGTATGGGGGCAGGTGGCAACAACTTAGGAACTGTGAAAATTATTGGATTGTCAGCCTCCAGAGATATACTTTATGAATAAAGTAAACAGGTTAACCTGGAAACCATATATCAAAGGCTTATTCTCAAATCTGAAGACTGTATAAATTAACACAGGTTTTTAAAAAAAATCTCCCTAGAAGTGAATTTGTTACTGTAATTTTAAATATATATACATACACACATATAAAAATCTCTTCTACTGCAAATTTGTTTTTCACATAATAAATTAACTTTTATGTTTCTGCTTATGAGTGGCTGGAAGTGCAGATTCCTTTTCTGACTCTGCTGTTGACTCCAGGTAAATCATTTAACCTCTCAGTTCTTGTTTTTTAATCCATAGAATGTGTGAAATAGCTAGAGACATTAATCCTATGGCAACTCAGCAATTCACAGCATGCCTTCAGAAATGTAAACAGGAGATGTTTATTTTTTTTAGGTAAAGTAGTGACCAAAGAGAAGATCCAAGAAGCCAAAGAGGTATACAGAGAGCATTTCCAAGATGATGTCTTTAATGAAAAGGGATGGAACTACATTCTTGAGGTAAAAAATGTGTATTTTGTAGTTTGGTTTTACTTTTAGTTCAAAATTTCTTGCCATGAAATTTGAATAGATTAGGCTATACAGTTGATCTTTGAAAACCAGGTTCAAGTTGCACAGGTCTGCCTCTACATGGAGTTTCTTTCAGTAGTAAATACTACAGTACTACAAGCCTGCAGTTGGTTTAATCTGCAGATGCAGAACCACAGATAGAGAGGAACTGCGGTTACAGAGGCTGACTGTAAGTAATACCTGGACTTTTGACTGTTGGCAGGGGGTGCCTCTAACCCCCACATCATTCAAGGATCAGGGTAATTACAACTATTGTCTGTATGGGAACCTGTAACTAATATCTATTTAGATATTCTTGTGAAAATTTAAAGGTACGTTTAATTGTTTTTCCTGATGATTAGTATTGAGAATCTATAGCATGTCTAAGCAATTTGATACAATATGTATTATAGTTTAAATAACTAGCAAATCAGAAAGGTAATTTAATCCTTTATCTGAAAATACATTATGATTAAGAAAGGGCATGGGGCAACTTGAAAGTTTAAGCCTATTTTCTGGACTATAGAATACCTAAGAAAATGGATGGTATGAATCTATCACTACACAATTCTAGGACATTTACTGAATAGTTAGAATGGTTTGGTACAGATCTGTGAAATGAATTTTCATTCTTTATTGTACTGTAATATCCTATCTAACACATTTGGATTCCTTGCTTAAACTTTTGGGCATCCAAAGACATGGAAATTGAGTTACAAGTTGAATTGTCCCCTGGCTGTTTTCTTTATTAAATAGATAGGTGGAGAATGGGATCTACTGACATCTTTCCATGTTAATTATCTCTAAAATGAATGTCTTTTTCATTGTAAACTACCAAACACAAAGTGATAAGAAATGCTTTAACTTTCATGCCTATATTGTAATACTGAATTTTACTATTTGGTAATTTTGGCTCCGTGAAGAAGTTGGGTAAGCACTCTGCTAGTTTTCCATATCTTAAGTAAGGTCAGTAAAATCTGCTGGCTAACTACCACATTTAACTCATTTGATTTGTTTTGAGGATAACAGTATGGTTAAGTTAGATGCTGTACTTAGTAATATAATTCTCAGTCATCAAGGTGGTAAATCTTTTCATTTTATATTCAGAGAATCTTAGGGATTCATAGATTCTCTAGAAATAATCTTGTGTAATCCAATTTTACAAGCATAGAATCTGAGACCTCGAGAATCGTGAATTTATTTTTTAATCTAGTTATCTTGTCCCAAATCACATAAACTGCTAGGATTTCTGAAACAACCTACCTAACTAGCCAAGCTAACCAGCTTTTAAATTAAGTACACTTTTAATCAAGTATGTAGCAACATGTTGTGTAGCCACTATATCCTCAGCCTAATCTGGGAGAGAGTTGTTGCACTTGGATGTTGACTGTGAAAGTTCTAGAAACTATACTTACAGTTAGTCTGTCCCACTACCAAAATAGTGTGAGGTCTACTACCACTATAGAGAAAAACCTATTCAAGATTCTTCTACTGGCAGAGAGTTCTTTTCTTTTTTAGTTTGTTCATTTTATTTTGCTCTCTAATAGCAGTTCATTATTGTATCTTCCAGTCATTAGCCTTTCTTTTATGGAAAAGAAGACTGCTTAGAAGATAGTGCTCTTAGAATATGTTGGAATAAACTCTTTGAAGGGGAAAGAAGAGGAAAATAACTTTGTTTTGAAATTATGTTCAAGTGGCAAATTTTCTTAGCAAAAGTACTTTGACAGCATAAAATTTTAAAAATTAGTAATACTAAACTATTAATCAAATAGCTAATTTTATTTCAGGAGGATAAGCATATTGACCCTATTACTAGCAATATAGTAAGATCTACAATTGTAATTTCTCTGACAGTAAGTTTAGCTTCTGTAAAATATAAAGAACCTTATTTAAACAGGTAATGGTGTACCATCTGTTGAATGAATAATTTCATTATTGTCTTTTACCAGAAATATGATGGGCATCTTCCAATAGAAGTAAAAGCTGTTCCTGAGGGCTCTGTCATTCCTAGAGGAAATGTTCTCTTCACAGTGGAAAACACAGATCCGGAGTGTTACTGGCTTACAAACTGGGTTGAGGTGAATTGTTTTTTGTTTTGCTTTTCATTCTTAACATTAATTGTAGGTGTAAAAACCATTCAACTGGAATTCTAGTTTAAAAATTGCTACTAATAAAGTTATGTAACCTGCTACCACTTCCTAAACCTTTCAGGCCTCAGTTTCCTCACCTATAAAATGACAGTTGGACTAAATTACCTTCCAGTAAAATCTAATCTTAAATTGTAAAAAATCGTTAACAGTTAAAACTCAGCTAGCCTCCATCTTATTTCTTGCAATCCTAAATATACACCACCAAAGAGAAAGATTATAAAAACAGCACAGATATATCTTTAGTAACTTAAGACATTTTAGTAATCGTTTTCTTTATTCTTATCTAATCAGTTTAGAGCCTAGACTCTACCACCTGGTATTTCTCATCTAAATACATTCAAGATTCACTATAGAAATTTCACCCTATTATCTGAGAGGTGTTTACTTGGTGCTTTGTATGCTTTATCTCACTAGTTTATTGGTAAAACTAATTTGTTGTTGTATTATAAAATAATACATTTGGGATTCAAAAAAGACTTCATAAAGACTAGAAACAGTTTAGAAAAACTTTTAGTACCCTAACAGGCTCTGAAACAATGAACAATTAACTAAAATAAAGATTTAAAATAGTTTACTGTTATGTGTTAAAACTCTGAATTGTGCACTCAGAGTAAAAGGAAACATATTAACACTTGTCATACTCCTTTACTGACAGATACTTTATTTTGAGGGGATGGAATTATAAAAAAGAGCAGAAGAGCTCTTAAAGAACCGCATCATCTAGTGTATCTTTTACCTTCAGTGCCAGAAGACCCCAAACAGATAAACCTTACTTTTAAAATCATCATTTATGAATCACCTTTTTCCACTTTTTTTCTTTTTGGTTTTCTGGTTGAGGATTTAGTCAATAAGTACTCTTCCCCTGTGTTGAACTGGAGTCTCATAAAGCAGATATTTATGACACAGAACTAGTTCCGAGTCTACCTTGCTTTTCATGTATGTTTTTCTTTAGAAAGTGAAAAATACTAGCCTTGAAAAAAATTTTAAGTACCTGTTTTAATTATCATTATTTAGATATATTTCACTTAAAAAAAAAAAAGTTGATGTTTTTATAAATTGTGGACATCTTCAGTTTAGTTCAGTTCAGTCGCTCAGTCGTGTCTGACTCTTTGCAACCCCATGAATTACAGCATGCCAGGACATCTTAGTAGTAGTTTGTTAACAAATATAAAAATGTTTTTAAAGATTATTAAATATAAAATCCAATATGAGATTTAGATTTTGAAGGGAAAAAAGTTCCCTATTATCATCTCTTATCAAGTTTACCTTCTATTCTAATATATATTATTTAAATAATTTCAGTCCTTGGTATGTATTTTTAATCTAAGGCACAAAAATATATGTTCTGAAACAATCCCTTTCTGATAGATCCTGTGTTTTTTTTTTTTTTTTAATTGTGTTTAAATACCATGTCTCTAGAAAACACTTTCTCAGAATGACTTTGCCTTTTCTATGGGTTAGAGGATAGAGGAGGTTCATCTTTCTCTTAGCCATCTCCCACCCAAGTTTACTACCTTGTAAATCCAATCAGTTACCAAATCCAAAAAGCTTGTTATTTAAAAACTTGAGATTTTCTTCAGGAAACCCTAAATTTAAAACATTTAAAGTAATAGTACTTAGTAGTATTCTTTCCATTTCACCCTCCCAGTATGCACAGTTTGTTTTTCTGTGGTGTTTATTTTTTGGCCTCATTGCAGTTTGCAGGATCTTAGTTCCCCAACCAGGAGTTGAACCAGAGCAGTCAAAGTGCCAAGTCCTAACCACTGGACCACCAGGGAATTCCTTGTGCAGAGTTATTAATAACATTCTTCTATTCACCATACACTGAATTTTAAAACCCACTAAAATTACTGAATTGCTTTATCAATTTTAATATCAGTGCTAGAAGAAATCTTAGTCCTCAAATCAGATTTCAGAATGTATTTAGGAGAGCTTAAGAGTTCTTCAGAGGTATCTCAGACTTAAGAGGGGCTGAAGAATGAGCATGTTGGGCTAAACTTAATAGTTTCTTCCAACCAAAGAAACAAAACCTTTTTTCTGTTAAAAATCAAAGGTGACTTTATAAACTATTACACTGATCAAATGCCCTCATTTCACAGATGAGGAAATTGAGCCCTGAAGGGCAAAGGGACTAGTTAACAGAGTAGGTCCAGTCCCCTTTCTACTATACCACACCATTTCTCATTCTTTGAAATTCTTTATTCTGCACAGTAATGATATAATGAACACTTCTTAAGTAAAACTTGCAGGTTCTTTTACTTTAGTCTTAGTTTTCAGCTAAAAATTTTATCTTGATTTGTGTGGGCAAATTGCTGTTTTGGAGAAGTTTCCAACAAGGCCTATTTTATTAGACCTTGGATTAACCCAAACTAACTTGCCTTTTTTTCCCTTGCTTACATCTACAGTGATCTTTTTTAAAGGGGAGTGATTTTATTAAGAGTATAATTTAAGCTGATTTTGTTGGACTATGGAAAGGAAATGGTGATGTGAAGGATCACTGTGTCTCATAGTTATTTCTCTCCTTCCCTGGCATTTTTCGAGGGGTAAGGTCAATCTTCTACCTTTATAACTCAACTAGAGTTTTTCACATTATGTTTTCTATCTTTCTCATACTCCTAGATAATATCATTCTAAGTTAAAATTATGAGTTGATTGAATTAAATCAGCAAATGAATATTTTACTAGTTATATACCACAGCAGTGCTGGGCACAGATATTTGAGTAAGGTATGTGTTACTTAACAGCCTTTGGAGGAGGAGCAATTTATTCTTAACTAAACACTAATACAAGTAAGAATGCTAAATTGGTAGCAGAAGTAGTGAATTCTGTGTATGAGAGAAAAAAAACCTTTTCCATTTCATGAAGATATTCTTCATGAAAGAATGAAGAGTTGAGGTATTTTTTGGATGGCAAGTAGCCCAAGGGAGACTATAGCAAAAAAAGTAGAATATATCATAAAGGATAAACCTTTAGATGGTAAATGAGGCAAGATTGCAGGAGGCCTCAGATTTCAACATGAATTGGCCTTCTTCCTCTGTGGAATAGATAGCCATTAAAGGATTTTAAGGAATGACACAACCTGTATAAAACTCTGCTTTAGAAGGATAACCAGCGGCAGTATAAAGAGGAAGAGAAGCTAAAGATTAGTTAGAAGTAGGATACTCATAGGCTGGGTCAGTGGAATCACTGAAATTACGAAAGAAGAATTTCAGAAGCAGAATGCTTAGGTAAGAGGTGATTTGTCACAGAGTTCAAGTAAGGAGTTGGATCAGTTTTCTACTGTTATATAACAAACTACCCCCCGCCCTCTCAAAAAAAGGCTGTTATTTCTCATGATTCTGCGATTGACTGAATGGTTCTCTGCTGGTCTTGCTTGGACTTACGTGTCTGCATTCAGGTAGGGGTTCAGCTCAGATAAGGGACAGTCTAAAATGGCCTCACTCCGATGTCTGGACCTCAGCTTAGGTAACTGGGACTGCTGGACCTCTTTCCTTGACTTAGGCTTCTTTACAACAGAGCACTCTCAAGGTTCTAAGAAAATGAGAGTAGATTATAAAACCCCTGAAACAGAAGCTTGGAAGTTATAAATATGGCTTCTGCTATATTCTCTTGGTCAAAAGCAAATCATAGGAACATCCCAGAATCAGGGATGAAGAGAAAGTTTACACCTCTTGATGGAAGGAACCACAAAGAACTTGGAGCCGTAGTTAATCACAAGAGTCTAATGCAGTTTTTCTTTTTAGGGGACTGAGTTGGGAAGTCCAAGAATAAATGATCTTTTTATTTTTATTTATTTTATTTATTGGTTACTTAGCTGGTATTCAGTAAAAGCTTGTTTTGTAAAATTTAGAAAGTAAGTAGCTTTTTGAGTGAGCACAGACTTGTTGTCATCTTAGCAGCTCTTTCTAAAATTTGAAGCTGCTGTAATAGCAGGCTATCTGGTTTACGAAAAGAATAGGAAATTATGATCCTAGAATGGAGGAGTGAATTCCTAAGTCATAATAATTAATAGAGTTGCTGTGATTAGACATTTTTTGGAGTTGCCTGGAAGCCAAGGAAAAGGGGAGAAAACCAAGAGACAGTTCTTATCAGGAAGTAGCAAGTCTTAGTATTAGAAGGTAGCAATTCTTTCATTTCCTCATTTAGAAAACTGTATAATAGGAACTGAATTACAAAATAGGGACCTCAGAAGTAAACAGCGTATGCAGAAATGTTTCATGTGGCTCTTTTATAATGACTTGCAATAAATGCCAAGGACATAAAACATAACTCAGTGAATGGAATTGTCTAGTACTAAACAAAAGTATCTCACACACATAACCTACCAGTAGTCATATTAGATCCAAGGAAAGTTTAGATCCAGTACTACCTAGAGGAGTGAAAAAATAACTTCTCTAGTTGTATACTATTCAAGGTGCAGTCCATGGACCAGTGCTGGTCCATGAACTCTTCAGTGCAAGCCTGCATGAAATAGAAAAATCAAAGATAAGCATTTAGAAACTTTTATGGCAATTGCCTTAGCATCCAAGTGTGATTATATTTTATAAAACTATTGATCCATGATAGATTGAAAATAAAGAAATACATTGGTCCTTCATCACAGACAGTATTCATAAATATTTGCTTCTTTGGAGCTTTGGATGGAAAAATAGGTAATTCAACATTCTCTACTGTTTGGGGCCTAGTTTGTTTATCCTTCATATTGCGGATTTGAGAGCTGAGCTTGGCACTGTATCTGAAATACATGTGGTAGGCTTCCCACCATACAGCTGAAATGTCCAGTTGGTATTTCTACCAGTATGGAAGTCCAGGACATACCTCCAGAGAAAGCTAGGATTTTCCTCAGAAAGAATCCAATTTTTTATGTATTAATGCTTGTGGTTAATTTTATTACTACAGACTATTCTTGTTCAGTCCTGGTATCCAATCACAGTGGCCACAAATTCTAGAGAGCAGAAGAAGATATTGGCCAAATACTTATTAGAAACATCTGGTAACTTAGATGGTTTGGAATACAAGTTACATGATTTTGGCTACAGAGGAGTCTCTTCCCAAGAGGTAAGAAACTGAAGGGAACCTCAATTAATGAAATATAGATTGTTGGTTAGGTTACCAGTATAAAGTTTTAGGAAGTTACTAGGAAGTTATTTGGGAAGTAAGTCACATTTTGAAATTTCAGAAATTCAGTCAATGATATTAAACACCTAATATGTGTCAGCCTCTGTTAAAGAGACCTGAAATAATAGTCTTCAGTAAACATCTCTCTCCTTTATATATTTGATGGATGGATGGACAGATGACTAAATATGTGTAATAAACATGGCAGATGTCAGGTAATATACTGAGAAGCACAAGACAGAGTAGTGGAAAAGAGGATGATGGGAAGTGCGGGTAGATCACTATTAATTAAGTAGGTCTCTTTGAGGAGGTAACAGTTGACTTCTCTTTAAAAATAACTGAAGACAGGAACTCCTTTGGGGGCTATGCTCTGTACTTCAAGTATAGGTCTTTTTCTTTTTTTGGATGTTGGTTTATGGTTTATTTTGCAGACTGCTGGCATAGGAGCATCTGCTCATTTGGTTAACTTCAAAGGAACAGATACAGTAGCAGGAATTGCTTTAATTAAAAAATACTATGGAACAAAAGACCCTGTTCCAGGCTATTCTGTTCCAGCGGCAGAACACAGGTAAAGTTTCTGTTTTCATCCTTCTGTTATCTCACATTGGTTTTCCATAAATAAGCTTCTTCATTTTTGTAACTGAGTCATGTTTTGTTTAACTACACAGATAGGTACTACACTAAATCTTCTCTATACTGTGTATAAAAACTGGTATCAGGGAGGCAGGCAAAACTTCTAACTGTCCTAATAGAAACAATTTAGGAGTTCTTTTTCTAACTTTTATATTTCTCAATAAGTTTTATTGTTTAAAAAATTTTAGCTTCTCTATTGCTGTATGCAGGTAAGTCGTATACTTGAAGTCTAGAAGCACTCATTGTGAAACCTGGTCAGTGTTCTCTCTTTCCCTGCTCTTCTACGTAACTTTACTTATCTTTGTTCTGGAAATTATCTTCTGAACCCAGTACCCTGAATTGTAGATGAGCGAGTTAGCCCTTTTGATGAAAGGAAGAGTGTTCAGATTCTTACATTTCCTCCATTCAAGTTAAACTAGAAAACAGTTATAATCCAGGCTATAGCTGCTCTGGTTCTAGAGTTAATTTTACTGAAAGTTAGTGGAGTTTTTTAAATGTATGCCAATCCTTATTTCTGATTCATAAAACAAAAACTCGGTGCTAAAACCAGCAATGAGTAAAGCTGAGCTTTGATCCCAGCAATCTACTGGATGCTTCAAGGGATGGAAAGATATAAAGAATTAATCCTATCTTTTGGATAAAAAAATAGTACACTAGCAACATGCTGCTCTGTTAAAGTGCTCTTAAAATGATACAATTAAAGTACTGCAGCAGTGCAGAGGAAGGAAAAGTAGGGTCATATTCCACTGGTAGGATGAAGAAAGGCTTTATAGAGATGGTATGTAAATATTGACTTCTTGAATGTTTGGTAAAATTTAATGGCAGACATTAGGAGATTCTTTATTCTCTGAATAAATATATATTACATACCTACCATGTGTTAAGCATTGTCATGAAAGAGGCAAATATGGATGTGCTTAAGGAATAAGGACTGAAATGTATTTTGTACGGAGATTTTGTAGGGAACGTCAGGTGGGCTGGAAAGACAGGTTAATAAGTAAAAGCCCTCAAGTGTATTTTCACATTGAATGTGCTGGGTTATTCTAATTCCATTTTCAAATGAGGGTGGGCATTGAAGTTTTTGAGCAAAGAAGTAATGTCAGAGAAATGTAGAAAGATCACTTTGATAGTGGGCTATCTTATGAATTGAAAAATAGAGAAAAATGAGAAGTTAGGATTTATAGGAAACTGTTGCAGTAATTTTAAGAGATGATGAGATTCAGAACCAAGTGGCTAAATAAAAGAAAAGAAGGGATAAACATGAGCAGAGCCTTGGGAGATGAAATTGCTGAAATGATGACTTGAACTGGGGCTCAATAGAAAGTGGATTCAGCTAACATTTACTAGCATTGCTCTCTTAGCAGGGACTTGAAAATTTTCACATGTAAGTTTCAAGACTAGTGAAACTAGGAAGATAAGAGTGACATTAACAGATCAAGATTTAAGGGTTGCAGTATTTTAATTTTTGGTCTTGGATACATGCATACCTTTTAAAAACTTACTAATGCTTTTGTTTCAAAGTAATAACATCATGAGTGTGATACTATAAATCTGAGAATAAAGATATTTTCTTTAGGATTTTCGTGTTAATACAAGGTGAAAATCTACTGTGTTTTTATAACCTTGTAATATTTATTACATCTACAAATCTGACTCGTTAATACATCAGCTGTTCTTAAATACATAAGTCTTTTTAAACAGTAGCGTAGTATAGTGAAAAGAGCTCTAGACTGAAAGTTGGGAAACAGGAGTGACCTTACAGCTGATATACTGGGTGGCCTTGGGCAAGTCATTTATCTCTCTGTTCTTCATTTCCTCCATCCAAGCCAACAAAAGGAGGAACAAAATTTTTGCATTTCCAACATCAGAAGGTCATTGAGGAAAAATGAACTAACATCTAAGATAACTTTAAAATAAGAAAATGCTAAAATTTAGACATTGCCATTATTGTTATAAATATTTTCTTAAAGAATATATGAATCTGGACTTAGAAATATTCAATTATATACCTCTTCCTCAAACTTTGGAAATGTATCAAATATGATGCTGAAAATTGGAGCGGTAGTATAAGTAGAAGTCACTGACCAAATATTTATGATCTCCATATACCAAATAAAATAGGTGTTACGATTGCATTATGTGGAGGGTGCTATAGGAAATGTCTATGGGATGATGAGATGAGATGAAGATACTCATTTTCCTCCCCAACAAAATGAATCTGGAGTCGGCGGGGGCCAGTGTGGAGGTGGGGAAACCTGGGCTAAGGTACAGATTTTGGAAACTCACTATAAGGGTATTTTTTAAAAGCTTTGAGTGGTTTTCACATAGGGAGGTATATAGAGAGAGACTAGTGCCCAGGTCATACTGAGGAAGGCAAGCACAGCATCTAGGGGAAACAGAAGAGGACCCAAAGAAACAGGGAAAATCAAAACATGAGATGCGTCAGTGAAGCCATTGGGAAATAAAGCTTCAGGAAATTTCAAATGCCAAAGAGAAAGCAAGTAAGGTAAAGACGAAACTATGCAGTTTGCTAGAAGTGATACACACAGAGTTAGATGACCGTATTGAAATAACCTCTTAAGAGTTGGTTCTTACATTGCAAAGCTCTCCAGTGCTAGTATTCTTTGAGCTTAATTCTCTCCCTTACAGAGAAGACCATAGCAATTCTTGATTTGAAGAAAGGGCTTTCTTTATCCATGTCTTCATTTTCCTTTCAACCTGCAGATGCTTGCATGCAGTGGAGAGTAGGCATCATAGCTACTTTGTTCACTATAAAATAAATTTTATATAAATATGCTCTCTCTCCATTTCAGTAGTTCTGGATAGTGAAGTCTATATCCCTGAAGTATACATCCTCTGCTGTCCTCAGCATATCATTGACAGCATGAGAGAAGTTATTTACTTCAGTCCTTCAGAGGGAAAAAGAAAACAGTTTCAAAAATAGTATGACTCTTTAAATAGTTTGGAGATAACATATCTGCATGGGATTAAATGAATGGGTTGTTTCACTTTCCATTATTTTACTTTGGAAAATGAAGTAGAGGCAAAAACTAATAAATTAGGGAGAAAGTAAAATTACAGGGCATGAGAAAATCATAACAATTCTAAAATTCATTATTAGGTTCTCATTAAGAATTTGTTATTTATATTATATATTAGTTAACCAGCAAGTACTTTAGTCAAATGCCATTAATCTATTCAAAAAGAACCACCATTATTGAGGACAGTATAAAAATCACTGTTACCATTCTTGCCTAATAGAAACTCTTACACTATTTCCCATCTTAATTATGTTTAGCTCAAACTAAATATTGTAATTCTTACTTCCTGGGCATATGTTAGTTAGTAAATAATCATAAGAAAAATAAATGCCTATTACAGGCCAATTAAAAGATACAACAGGTAAAGAGTTAGTTGACTATATATATGCATGATACAGTATAACTAACTGCCTAAGTAATTATCTTTTAAGTGTAAGGTTTGGAGAGTAAGAAAGATAAAATATATGTCCTTATTATAATTGGT
This sequence comes from Oryx dammah, assembly GCF_014754425.2. Lineage (NCBI taxonomy): Eukaryota > Metazoa > Chordata > Mammalia > Artiodactyla > Bovidae > Oryx > Oryx dammah. The sequence continues at coordinate 47,808,914 of NW_024070202.1, read as the reverse complement.
ATATGGTTTTGGAAATTCACAAAAGGGAACTGCATTGCTTAGTGAAATAATGGGAGTATGTGTTCATTCTTTCTAACATCTCAGCATAATGTATAAAGAGTATTTAACAGGTGCTTTTTTAGCTCACTCATTTAAATGAGTTAGGTTCAGGAGTACTAAAAAAGAAAATAACATAGTTTATCCTTTGGTTGAATATGACTTAGTTTGAGTAACTACTGAAGAGATTACTTGTAGTCTTAAAAATTGGCGAAAGGGTGGTTTGGTTTGGCTCAAATATTCAACTAACTTCTTGATGTGCATTTATTAAACTAAATCACTCACCTTCTCTGCATTGTTGATGGTGTAGTATAGTAAACATGAGATATAATTCAGGAACAGATAATGTGTCTGCCTAAGTAAATCTGTATTTTCATTTTGTTTTCTAGTACCATAACAGCTTGGGGGAAGGACCATGAAAAAGATGCTTTTGAACATATAGTAACACAGTTTTCATCAGTGCCTGTATCTGTGGTCAGCGATAGCTATGACATTTATAATGCGTGTGAGAAAACATGGGGTGAAGATCTAAGACATTTAATAGTATCAAGAAGTACAGAGGCACCACTAATAATCAGACCTGATTCTGGAAATCCTCTTGACACTGTATTAAAGGTAAATTTTAATACATAACTTGATTATTAAAAGTGCCAATAGACCAGCTGCATCAACACTACTTTTAATTTCATTCATACACACACCATTTCAGAACTATCTGGACCAATCCCCTTATTTTAGAGTTGCACCTCAGAGAGAGTTAATAGATTTGCCCAAGGTCACACGTTAATAACTAGAGAAAGTATTTCCAGAGTAAAGGGTGGTTAATATGTAACTGTCAAATAGACAATTAAGTACTGTTGACTGTTGAATAGATATTTTCTTTTTATTTACCTTGAAGATTAATAAATCCCATTACCATTTTAACCAGTCCTGTGATTTGGTTACCAAGTTTGTGGTTTCTTTCTCTGCCTTTATCACAAGTTATTGCTGTACCTTTGAAGGTTTTAGTGCAAAAGAAGTATGTGTAAGGTAATGTAGAACAAAAATAATTCGAAAATACTTTCAAGTAGAGATTCTTTAGTGATACTACCGGTCCTTAATGTAGCCTTGTTGTCTTTTTTTTTTGTTTCTTTTTTAAGTCTTTAGGACTTGGTTTACCTTCTTTGAAAAGCACTAATAGAAACAGGTTATTGATGCTTACTACTAGAAAAATAGTGTGCTACATGCTTTGCTTAATTGTGTCATTGAATCTCCGAAAACCTTATGATCCGTATTACAACTCTTTTTTTTTATAGACAAAGAAACCAGCTTAGGTTAAAATTCACTTGCTCAAGGTCAGACAACATCTAATAAAATAAGCCAAGTAGCCAGCATAGGTCTTTATGACTATCACCGTCTCTCTTTACCACACTGTTCCCCAGCTGATGATTAGGTGATACATTACCCTTTAAAACAGTGGGGTGTAGAATCAAGGAGGTCTTTCCTATCCTGTTAAGTAATAGACCAGACTGATGGTTTTATCTTAGCCTGAAATATGAACTGATTTGGGTTTAGCAAACTGAACAGCTTTCATGTTTTTTCTGTTACCTAATAAAAATATACAAACCTAGTTTCAAGAATCAACTGAGTTACCATATGGAATTTTGTCATTGTTAGATATTAAACCAGTTGATTTAGAAAAAGGGAGTGATTGTTGGGTAGAACCTTTGAATCTCTGAGGAAGCTTTCTGATAAATTTTCAGTCAGTGTTGAAGTATTTCAGCTGCTACCAAACTTCCAGTAGTTAGTGAATGAGTTGCACAACTTGCATATTAAGCAATTTGGCTTTAAAAAAATTGGTGTCATTGTTAAGTGAGAAGGACTTCAGAAAATTCAGCTGGATTCATGTTTGAGTTATATCAGACAAATTGAATTATTGGCACAAGCAGAAAAAAATCCAAGTCAAAAGTATCATCATGAGTTTTTTAAAAGATGTTTTATATACCTTTTAAAAATATTATATTTACCATTGTAAATTTCTAATGTTAAAGGATTTCTTCCCTGAATCTAATTAGAAAAATGTGAGGGAAAAATACGTACGTTTTGAGCCACTTTACAGCATAAATTGGCTTGATAGAAAATGGCATGCCTGTTCTAAAAATCAAATAGAATTGAGATGAAATTTTAGAAGGCTTATACATGGTAATATAAAATTTAAGTAATTAAATTTTTATATTCAAGATTGTTAGCAAAGTCTGTTTAACTTTGGAAAGTTTTTACACTTTTTTTCAGTCTTATTTTGTGTTGGATGTGTATTTTTCCAAACAGGTTTTGGATATTTTAGGTAAGAAGTTTCCTGTTACTGAGAACTCGAAGGGCTACAAGTTGCTACCACCTTATCTTAGGGTTATTCAAGGAGATGGAGTAGATATTAATACCTTACAAGAGGTATGTATTTTATATTAAAAAGTTTCAATAAGGTAATTCTTATAATTAAACTGTTTACTAATTTGATAACAATAACAATAATTTAAGTACAATTGTTATTCTTTTAGTAAGACAGTGTATGTCTTTTCTGTTAAATGCTTAAAATTTATGGATAATAGTAACTTAAAATATAGACATACCAGCCAAACCATACTCCCAGTCCTCATTGGCCACCATGGATGATGAGCCCAAAGTAGTGTCCGTAGGAAACAAGAAAATGACGAAGAGTAATCTTTATATGTAAAACAAAAAGCCTTAACTTTTTGTTTCCTAACACTGTACAAATAGGTCTCAGTTTCAATAGAATGGAACTTCACATACTCTAATAATGTGAAACCTGAATGATACTAGTCTTTTTGATACTGTCCTTTTTCAGATTTATAGAATGGTTTGTTACCTCCTCTAAATTTAGCATTGACTGTTATCACTATTATTGTTAGAGTTAGCCAAACAGTGTAAGTTTTATATTATCTTAAACCGTTTTCCTCTTTTGTTTCTCAAATAAGTTTCTAAAGAACTATAATTTTAATACTTAAAGCACTCCATAACAATTAAGACTGTCACTGATACCATGATATAGATTGTCAACTGTGATAAAACACTGACATTACTTTATTTTACTTTACAATACTGTATTGGGTTTGCCATACATTGACATGAATCTACCATGGGTGTATACGAGCTCCCAATCATGAATCCCCCTCCCACCCCATATCATCTCTCTGGATCATCCCCATGCACCAGCCCCAAGCATCCTGTATTGAACATAGACTGGCACTTTGTATACATGTTTCAGTGCCATTCTCCCAAATCATCCCACCCTCTCCCTCTCCCTCAGAGTCCAAAAGTCTGTTCTATATATCTGTGTCTCTTTTGCTGTCTCACATACAGGGTCATCATTACCATCTTTCTAAATTCCATATATATGTGTCAGTATACTGTATTGGTGTTTTTCTTTCTGGCTTACTTCATTCTGTATAATCGGCTCCAGTTTCATCCATCTTATTAGAACTGATTCAAATGTATTCTTTTTAATGGCTGAGTAATACTCCATTGTGTATATGTACCACAGCTTTCTTATCCATTCATGTGCTGATGGACATCTAGGTTGTTTCCATGTCCTGGCTATTATAAACAGAAAGCACTGACACTTTAATGTATACTAGTTTCAGATGATATCCACTTGTATAACACAAGTTACCAAAAGAATTTTCTGTTTGAAAGGGTTGGTATGGTTAGAGGAAGGTCAGTACTCCAGTTATGAACAGTTTGTTTTCTAAAGATTCATTTAAAAGAAAGAACTATTACATTTAACTCTCAGTACTTCTGTGGTGACATGTATTTAGAGTTCCAAATGAGGTCTGAAATAGAACTCTTAAAATAACAGAAATGAGGTTTCTTCCACCAGCTCTTCCAAACTGCCTTACCTAAGATAAGTGGAAACTTCCCCAGCTCTTTTAAGACATTTGGTGTTGGGGCATTAGGGGCTTTGATGTACAAAGGAAGAAATAGAAGAAAAGTCTGCAGCAAAGAGGAGGACCTGAATATAGAAATCTCAGTTGGCATATTTAATTGCTGTTGTCTTCTAGCTCAGCTGAATTGAAGGTTTCTGACTTGGTGTCAGTTAAGAACTAGTACCCAACCTCCGTTTTAACAGGTCCCTTTCAGATGAAGAAACCTGGGCAAGGTACTGTATAAAAGAATATCTACTAGCCCAGTGTTCTTCCCATTGCTTATCCCTGTCCTTCCTTGTTCTTAGGGGCAGCTCTTTAAGTTCGGTTGTTCCATCAGGTATTTGAACTTCTCTTTAAAAATTGAAGCTCTTTGGCTTTTCTCTTTTTTTAAAGTTGAGGATCAGTTCAGAACTTGAACCTTTTTTTAAAAAATGACTCCATAAACAAAAAGTTAAATCCCAAGACACATAGTCTCTGGCATTGGTAAAACCTTAAACAGAATGGTCAGAGAATGAGTAGTTTGTGTTAATACATGCACTCATTCCTTAAAGGATAATACCTGCTCTCGCTTCATATTGGAGGTGGGTCAAAATAAGTTTTTAGATGCAAGGAAAGGAATTTATATAGACTTTTTGTCTAATCATGTTTCCTTTTAATTTGTATAAAATTTTTTAAAGTAATATTTCCTCTAATTCTGTAACATCCAGTAACATTAATAGAAAAATTCACATAAACTTTAAATTGTCTAAATTTCGCAACTTGTGATGGTGAAGCTGTATGGGAAGAACACCTTAAAGAAATTGGTCCTAAAAGACAGAATAAGACATTAGGTGGTACTGTTTTTTTGTGTGTGAATTCCTCATTCTTGTGCTTCTGCGGTGTACCTAACATCAGGTGACAGGTCTGAAACTGTTTTCTCTGTATTTTACCCAGATCTCCTTACCCTCCGTCTGTCGGTCTCCGTTTCTTTTACTCCATTTTTCTGTTCTACTCCTTGTGTTTCTTCTATGTTGAAATTCACTTATTAGAACTTTAATTTCACATTGTTTTATAAGGTCTTCATTATTGTTTTAGTTATACTTGGTTTACAGTTCAGTGAAAAAAATTCAGGGCCCTTGAGTATTTTGAGTTCAAGTGTAATAATAAAAAGACATGAGAATTACTTTAAAATAAATTGCATATGTCTCCATCTTGATTCCTGACATACAGCAGGAGAGTTAGACTGAGATTTAAAAAGAAAGTTGCATTTCTAAATGTGGATTTGTTAAAAGATATAGGTCCTTGGAGTTTATATATTTGTATCTTATAATGTTGAAAATGAGACTTCCCTAGTGGCTCAGTGGTACAGAATCTGCCTGCCAATGCAGGAGACATGGGTTCAAGCCCTGGATCAGGAAGATCCCCTGGAGAAGGAAATGGCAGCCTACTCCAGTATTCTTGCCTGGTAAATCCCATGGACAGAGAAACCTGTTGGGCTACTTACTGTTCATGGGGGTTGCAAAAGTCAGGTATGACTTAGTGAATAAACAACAGCAACTATTCCTCATTTAGATAAAAGGTCAGTTGAGACTCTTGGTATTGGAAAGTATATGACAAATCTGTATGAATAATTCACATAAACCTATTAAACTTGGTTTTTATTTTCTACTCACTTCTGAAAGATCTGTTTAAATTAAAAAACCCCATACTTTATAATTACTTCCTTTTGACTAGTATGAAATTAAAAGAATGGTTATTATACTTTATCTGCTACCTTCTACCATAAAAGTGATTGAGTATGTTACCTAAGAAGACAGACACTAGTTAACTAAGTCCTGCCTGGGAAAAAAATGCAGATGAGATTGATAATAAAGTAATAAATTAATGTAAATTTTAAATTATGTGTCCCTTGAAAGAAATAGTCTAGTTGTTAGAAGTCTGTGTTTATATAGGTCTCTCTTTCTGGCTTTTTAGATAATCATTTCCCCCAAAAATGATCCAGTGATAAATCTTAACTCCCAATCAGTTCGTAGTTTTGTTTATGGCACTAGGGTACCAGCCAGGGTCAGACGACTGCCAGTGCCTCAACTCTTAAGTTAGAGGGAGTATTTTACACTTTTTTTAAAATCACTAATATCTGATGATTTTAAGCGCCCCCATTACATGACTTGCACTGTGACATGTGACAACAAATTTATTAATGAAAGAGTAGAGTCACAGAATCTACTAATTTGGGGCAAATATCTGGGCCTCATTGCTTGTGCTACTGGCATCTGGGCAGTAAATTAAAGAGGTAGATGAGAGTTTACTCAAGTAACCTTGTGTATTGATAGCCATTTTTTTCTACCTCTCATTCCCTTTATTCCCCCAACCTAAACCACAGTCACTGATAACAGTACAAATTCAGGAACTTTGAATGAAATCCCCTCCTTCTACACTTATTCCTTGGGCTTCCCTCTTTGAGGTAGGTGGGTCTTTTAAAAGAAAAAAAGTGGGATGTAACTTCATGTAGGCTTTATTCTTAGCTCTTTATTTACTGTCTTATAAACAGCTTTAGATGGTTTATTCATCAGTACAGCCCATGGAAAAATAACTTCTTTCTACTTCCAAATTACCTGACTTTTTAAAATTTTCTTCTTTAATCTAGATTGTGGAAGGCATGAAGCAAAAAAAATGGAGTATTGAAAATGTTTCCTTCGGTTCTGGTGGAGCCTTGCTACAGAAGTTAACAAGAGATCTCTTGAATTGTTCCTTCAAATGTAGTTATGTTGTAACCAATGGCCTTGGGGTATGTCCTTCAACTTCTACTCTTGTGTTGTTACTATCTTCTTTATGTGTAGGCCTAGAATATGCCTAGAATACATACATTGAATGCAATAGTCGAAGAATAATATGGTCCTGAACTATTACCGTATTGTACCCCTGACAATACTCAGAAACAGGAAAAGTAAGAGATAGCAGGTGATAACTTGACTTCAGAAACGAAGAAAGACTTAGAAAAAAGAGGAAAAGTGAGAGATAATTTAAGACAGATGATGCAGGTCAATTCATTTCTTCTCCTTCAGTATATACCTTTGAATCAAGAAGTTGAGCAAATTTGAGTGAGGATGTCAGCTCACCTGGGCTTCCCAGGTGGCGCTAGTGGTAAAGAACCTGCCTGCCAATACAGAAGATACAAGAGACTCGGGTTGGATCCCTGGGTCAGGAAGATCCCCTGGAGGAGGGCATGGCAACCCACTCCAGGATTCTTGCCTAGAGAATCGCTATGGACAGAGGAGCCTGGCAGACTACAGTCCATGGGGTCACAAAGAGTCATACATGACTGAAGCGACTTAGCATGCACATACAATCACGTCAGCTAGCCATCATGCATTAAAGATAAGCAAATATGTAAACATTGTCAATGTTTTAGGAAGGTGAACTGTGAGGTTCAAGTTGTGACACTAGAATCATTTTCTGGTCGTCTTAGAAGGGGGAACCCAAGCTGCAGGCAGCTGAACAACCAACTCCCTGGTATCTCTTCACAAGCTCTTAGGAGTCTGTATCAAAGGGTGTGTGTTCAGTTCTGTCGCTAAGTCGTGTCTGACTCTTTGCGACCCCGTGGACTTCAGTATACCAGGCCTCCCTGTCCATCACCAACTCCCGGAGCTAACTCAAACTCATGTCCCATCGAGTCGGTGATGCCATCTCATCCTCTGTCGTCCCCTTCTCTCCCGCCTTCAGTCTTTCCCAGCATCAAGGTCTTTTCAAATGAGTCAGTTCTTCACATCAGGGTGGCCAAAGTTTTGGAGTTACAGCTTTAACATCAGTCCTTCCAATGAATATTCAGGACTGATTTCCTCTAGGATGGACTGGTTGGATCTCCATGCTGTCCAGGGGACTCTCAAGAGTCTTCTCTAACACCACAGCTCAAAAGCATCAATTCTTCGGTATTCAGCTTTCTTTATAGTTCAACTCTCACATCCATACATGACTACTGGAAAAACCATAGCTTTGGCTAGGCAGACCTTTGTTGGCAAAGTAATGTCTCTGCTTTTTAATATCCTGTCTAGATTTGTCATAACTTTTCTTCCAGGGAGCAAGTGTCTTAATTTCATGGCTATAGTCACCATCTGCAGTGATTTTGGAGCCCCCCAAAATAAAGTCTGTTACTGTTTCCATTGTTTCCCCATCTATTTGCCGTGAAGTGATGGGACAAGATGCTATGATCTTAGTTTTCTGAATGTTGAGCTTTAAGCCAACTTTTCACTCTGCCCTTTGACTTTCATCAAGAGGCTCTCCAGTTCTTCTTCACTTTCTGCCATAAGGGTGGTGTCATCTGCATATCTGAGGTTATTGATATTTCTACCAGCAGTCTTGATTCCAGTTTGTGCTTCATCCAGTCCAGCATTTCTCATGATTTACTCTGCATATAAGTTAAATAAGCAGACTGACAGTATGCAGCCTTGACATACACCTTTCCCAATTTGGAACCAGTCTGTTGTTCCATGTCCAGTTCTAACTCTTGCTTCTTGCCTGCATACAGGTTTCTCAGGAGGCAGGGAAAGTGGTCTGGTATTCCCATCTCTTGAAGAATTTTCCACAATTTGTTGTGATCCACACAATGGCTTTGGCATAGTCAATAAAGCAGATGTTTTTCTGGAACTCTCTCGCTATATCAATGATGTGTGTCAGTTCAGTTCAGTCACTCAGTCGTGTCCGACTCTTTGCGACCCTATGAATCGCAGCACACCAGGCCTCCCTGTCCATCACCAACTCCCGGAGTTCACTCAGACTCACGTTCATCGAGTCAGTGATGCCATCCAGCCATCTCATCCTCTGTCGTCCCCTTCTCCTCCTGCGCCCAATCCCTCCCAGTATCAGAGTCTTTTCCAATGAGTCAACTCTTCGCATGAGGTGGCCAAAGTAATGGAGTTTCAGCTTTAGCATCAGTCCTTCCAAAGAATACCCAAGGCTGATCTCCTTCAGAATGGACTGGTTGGATCTCCTTGCAGTCCAAGGGACTCTCAAGAGTCTTCTCCAACACCACAGTTCAAAAGCATCAGTTCTTCGGCACTCAGCCTTCTTCACAGTGCAACTCTCACATCCATACGTGACCACAGGAAAAACCATAGCCTTGACTAGACGGACTTTAGTCGGCAAAGTAATGTCTCTGCTTTTGAATATGCTGTCTAGATTGGTCATAACTTTTCTTCCAAGGAGTAAGCGTCTTTTAATTTCATGGCTGCAGTCACCATCTGCAGTGATTTTGGAGCCCCTCAAAATAAAGTCTGACACTGTTTCCACTGTTTCCCCATCTATTTCCCATGAAGTGATGGGACCAGATGCCATGATCTTCGTTTTCTGAATGTTGAGCTTTAGGCCAACTTTTTCACTCTCCTCTTTCACTTTCATCAAGAGGCTTTTTAGTTCCTCTTCACTTTCTGCCATAAGGGTGGTGTCATCTGCATATCTGAGGTTATTGATATTTCTCCCGGCAATCTTGATTCCAGCTTGTGCTTCTTCCAGTCCAGCATTTCTCATGATGTACTCTGCATATAAGTTAAATAAGCAGGGTGACAAGATACAGCCTTGACGCACTCCTTTTCCTATTTGGAACCAGTCTGTTGTTTATGTCCAGTTCTAACTGTTGCTTCCTGACCTGCATACAGATTTTTCAAGAGGCAGGTCAGGTGGTCTGGTATTCCCATCTCTTTCAGAATTTTCCACAGTTTATTGTGATCCACACAGTCAAAGGCTTTGGCATAGTCAATAAAGCAGAAATAGATGTTTTTCTAGAACTCTCTTGCTTTTTCCATGATCCAGTAGATGTTGGCAATTTGATTTCTGGTTCCTCTGCCTTTTCTAAAACCAGCTTGAACATCAGGAATTTCACGGTTCACGTATTGCTGAAGCCTGGCTTGGAGAATGTTGAGCATTACTTTACTAGCATGTGAGATGAGTACAATTGTGCGGTAATTTGAGCACTCTTTGGCATTACCTTTCTTTGGGATTGGAATGAAAACTGACCTTTTCCAGTCCTGTGTCCATTCCTGAGTTTTCCAAATTTGCTGGCATATTGAATGCAGCACTTCCACAGCATCATCTTTCAGGATTTGAAATAGCTCAACTGGAATTCCATCACCTCCACTAGTTTTGTTCATAGGGATGCTTTCCAAGGCCCACTTGACTTCGCATTCCAGGATGTCTGGCTCTAGATGAGTGATCACACCATCATGATTATCTGGATCGTGAAGATCTTTTTTACAATTCTTCTGTGTATTCTTGCCACCTGTTCTTAATATCTTCTGCTTCTGTTAGGTCCAGACCATTTCTGTCCTTTACCGGGCCCATCTTGGCATGAAGTGTTCCCTTGGTATCTCTAATTTTCTTGAAGAGATCTCTAGTCTTTCCCATTCTGTTCTTTTCCTTTATTTCTTTGCATTGATCGTTGAAGAAGGCTTTCTTATCTCTTCTTGCTATTCTCTGGAACTCTGCATTCAGATGCTTATATCTTTCCTTTTCTCCTTTGCTTTTTACCTCTCTTCTCTTCACAGCTATTTGTAAGGCCTCCCCAGACAGCCATTTTGCTTTTTTGCATTTCTTTTCTGTGGGGATGGTCTTGATCCCTGTCTCCTGTACAGTGTCACGAACCTCATTCCATAGTTCATCAGGCACTCTATCTATCAGATCTAGGCCCTTAAATCTACTTCTCACTTCCACTGTATAATCATAAGGGATTTGATTCAGGTCATACCTGAATGGTCTAGCGGTTTTCCCTACTTTCTTCAATTTGAGTCTGATTTTGGTAATAAGGAGTTCATGATCTGAGCCACAGTCAGCTCCTGGTCTTGTTTTTGTTGACTGTATAGAGCTTCTCCACCTTTGGCTGCAAAGAATATAATCAGTCTGATTTCGGTGTTGACCATTTGGTGATGTCCATGTATAGAGTCTTCTCTTGTGTTGTTGGAAGAGGGTGTTTGCTATGACCAGTGCATTTTCTCGGCAAAACTCTATTAGTCTTTGCCCTGCTTCATTCTGTATTCCAAGGCCAAATTTGCCTGTTACTCCAGGTGTTTCTTGACTTCCTACTTTTGCATTCCAGTCCCCTATAATGAAAAGGACATCTTTTTGGGATGTTAGTTCTAAAAGGTCTTGTAGGTCTTCATAAAATCGTTCAACTTCAGCTTCTTCAGCATTACTGGCTGGGGTGTAGACTTGGATTATTTACTGTGATATTGAATGGTTTGCCTTGGAGACAGACAGAAATCATTCTGTCGTTTTTGAGACTGTATCCAAGTACTGCATTTCAGACTCTTTTGTTGACCATGATGGCTATTCCATTTCTTCTGAGGGATTCCTGCCTACAGTAGTAGATATAATGGGTCATCTGAGTTAAATTCACCCATTCCAGTCCATTCTAGTTCGCTGATTCCTAGAATGTCGATGTTCACTTTTGCTATCTCGTTTGACCACCTCCAATTTGCCTTGATTCATGGACCTGACATTCCAGGTTCCTATGCAATATTGCTCTTTACAGCATCAGACCTTGCTTCTATCACCAGTCACATCCACAGCTGGGTATTGTTTTTGCTTTGGCTTCATCCCTTCATTCTTTGTGGAGTTATTTCTCCACTGATCTCCAGTAGCATATTGGGCACCTACTGACCTGGGGAGTTCCTCTTTCAGTATCCTATCATTTTGCCTTTACATACTCTTCTTGGGGTTCTCAAGGCAAGAATATTGAAGTGGTTTGCCATTCCCTTCTCCAGTGGATGATATGTGTAGGGGATCCTAAAGACACTTGGGTTGGTTTCCCTACCTTAGTTTACCTCCATCATTCTTTGGTGAGTTCTAGGTTTCCTTCTTCTGCTCCTCCAGTTGCCTTCTACCTTTCTGATCCTAAAACACTGTGCTCTAGGTCTCTAGGTTCTCAAGGTTGTCTTTGCTTCTCATGGTAACAAGATATCACTAATAGAATAAAAAGTAATAATAGGGAAAAAGTTATGAAGTGGGCAAGCCTTTATTGTAAAATCCTAGTACCCTTGCCACAGATTATAGAGTTGACATGGATTTATTTTTCAGTAACATGCATGTGCTCTACTTAGATCAGTTTAAGGGCGATGCATGATAGAAAAGGGGATACTTTAAGGGTCACATTGTTGACCTCAAAGACTTACCTCAGATGGAGTTATTAGTATTCTGCATAGTATGAAAGGATTTCAAAGATTTGGATTTGGTTCATACCTTTTTCCTGATAGAGGACTCTCCTCCACAACAGGCTAGAGTTATATCTCTAAGAGCTAGATGTAGATTGGCTTAGTTATACCTTAAAATTTATATAAATTTTATGTATACTTTTTTTAATGCAAGTTGAGTGAACATTTCTGATGATTAGTCTTCTATTTCTCTAACTTTAATTTGGATTCCAGATTAACGTCTTCAAGGATCCAGTTGCTGATCCCAACAAAAGGTCCAAAAAGGGCCGATTATCTTTACATAGGACACCAGCAGGAAACTTTGTTACACTTGAGGAAGGAAAAGGAGACCTTGAAGAATATGGTCACGTATGTATCTATGCTGATTGGGGTTTGTTTTGTTTTTTAAACAGTAATAAGTTCACTTTTCAAATTAATAAAGGAGGCTTTTGTGTTTAAAATTATTTTCAGAAAAGTCTTTTCTTGGAGGACAAGAGTGTTATTATAAAATGTTTACAATTGCTGACCTAGCCTACCAAAATAAGATGAAAAATAAGAAATGGCTAGATTTAAATGTGAGACCTTTACATTGGGTGAAATATTTTATAAGGAAAAAAAAAAATGGTGTTCTATATAGTTACCGAAGAGAGTGATTGAGCTTCAATAAGTGTGTGTATTTGATCTTACTCCTATTGCCAATTAGCAGTGAATCATTTCTGAACAGGAATAGTTAGGAATACTTAAAGGATGCTGGTCTTAGACTATTCATAGCTATCTGTGTTACAGTAAAACCGTGGTAATTTTAGTAGATGAAAGAAGGGCTTTCCAAATTCCAAGATGTTGTTAAAGATGATTCCATTTTTTCAAAACAATAGAATCCAGTTCAGATGGTTTTCTTTGGTCTCATTTAATTCTCACCACAACATCTATGGGCTAAAAAGGCAAATTATGTCATCTTAATAGTGTCAGATATAAAAACAGCATTGATTCAGATTATAACTAATAAATGAACCAAGTTTTCTGATTTAAGTCAACCAAGCTAGAAATATTTATAGTATGCTTAAAGTAGTCTGTATGCTCATTGACATAGAAAATTACACTTATATTCAACTTCTAGTTTTTATTAATAAGCCACTGGATTAAACAAGAAAATACTCCTTTTTAGAAGGGAACTACTCATAATTGATAAAAATTATAAAAATTGTATTTTTATTGATTATATAATAAAATTGATTCTATTTTTTTAACTTTTGATTCTTTATACTACATATATTCTGCTTATGTTACTTTTATTATATTCTTTTGAGATTTTAAGCCATAATTATCACAGTAAGATTTTTCTATTATCTTCAATGAGAAATATGTTCCTAAAACTTTTAGAATTAGATTTGTTTATATATAGCCTGTTACGCAGCCTTCATTTAACTCTTCTACTACTGAGATTTTGCTATATTAGTTTACCTCAGATGGACAAAAGTTACTTTAGACATGGTCATAACTGTGACTAAAACAAGACTGGTTTTAAGAGTATGTGGATTATACTCTAGAACATTTGAGTCAGTAAGCCATCATCTAGACATTTTGATTTAACAGGAACCACCCTTCCTCAATAGATTATATTTAAATTTTCATAGTTAAATTCATAAAGAAAATGCCACAGCAAGAGCAGTGTGATTGGAAGCAACATACAGAAGACCATGAACTCAACTCCTCTTATGGGCATGCCAAAATTATAACTATTTACAGAACAAATATTGATGAGAAAGAGCAGAATCTACCAGGAAAAGATCTACAACTAAAGCTATAAAGAAGGAACTATGACAAGACAGGAGGGGCAGAATCACCATGTAGTCAAGACCCATATCCCCAAGTGGGCAACCCATAGGAGAATAATTACAGAGGTTTCCAAAGAAACAAGGGGTCTGAACCCCACCTCAGCCTCCCCAACCTGGGGAGCCTTGCATTCCAGAGAGCCCCAAAAGAATCAGATTCAAAGAGGACCACGCCAAGACACACGGTAATTAAAATGGCAAAAATTAAAGAGAATATTAAAAGCAGCAAGGGAAAAGGAACAACTTAGACACACAGGAACTCTCATAAGGTTGTAATCTGACTTTTCAGCAGAAATTCAGCTGGTGAGAGGGATGGCACAATGTATTTAAAGTGATGACAGAGTAAAACTGACAACCAAGAATATTCTACCTGATAAGACTTTCATTTAGATTTGATGAAGAGATCAAAAGATGAGCTGAAGTTCAGTATCACCAAACCAGCTTTACAAGAAATGTTAATAGAAGTAATCTAAGCAGGGGAGAAAAATGCTGTAACTAGAAACATAATAATTACAAAAGGAAAAACCTTGTCAGTAAAGCCAAATGTATAGTAAAGGTAGCAAATCAATCATTTACTAAGGAAGTTTAAAAGACAGTAAAATCATCTACATCTGCAATAAGCAGTTCAGTGATACACAAAAAGATGTAAAATATGTCAAAAGCAGTAATGAACCTAAATGTAAGACATGATTCCATGAAACTCCTAGAAAAGAACACTCCGCAATGTAAATCATAGAAATGTTTTCTTAGATCAGTCTCCCAAGGCAAAATCAATAAAAGCAAAAATAAACAAGTGGAATCTAATCAAAAGCTTTTGTACAGCAAAGGAAACCTACCAAAACAAAAAGACAACCTACAGAATGGGAAAGTATTTGTAAATATGACCAATAAGGGGTTAATATCCAAAATACCCAAGAACCTCATGTAACTTAATATCAAAAAACAATCCAGGCAAAAAATGGGCAGAAGAACTGAATAGACATTTTTTCCAAATAAGTCATACAGATGGCTAACAGCTATGTGAAAAGATGCTCAACATTGCTGACTGTTAGAAAAATGCACACCAGAACCACAAAAAGGTATCACCTCACACCTGTCAGAATAACAGCTGTCTTCCAAAAGTCTACAAATAACAACTATTGGAAAGAATTTGGAGAAAAGAGAACCCTCATACACTGTTGGTGGGAATGTTAACAGGTACAGCCACTATGGAGATTCCTCCAGAAACTAAAAATAGAACTATGATATGATTTAGCAATTCCATTTCTGGGTATATATCCAAAGAAAATGAAAGCACTGATTTGAAACATGTGCATGAAATAATAAACCCACACATGAAATAATCGCACCATTATTCACAGTAATCCAAGATATGGAAGCACCTAAGTGTCCATCAACAAATGAATGGGTAAAGAAAATGTGCATGCAACACACGGTGAAATGTTACTCAGCTGTTAAAAGTGAAATTTTGTCACTTGAAACAACATTAGTGGACCTGGAGGGTATTGTGCTATGTGAAATAAGTCAGAGAAAGACAGATACTGAATGTTATTACTTGTATATGGAATCTAAAAAATAAATGAATATAATGAAACAGAAGTAGTGTCACAGATACAGACAAATTAGTGTTTACCAGTGGGGAGAGGGAAGCAGGGAGGGGTAAGGTAGGGGAATAGGAGGAACAAACTTCTATGCATAAAATAAGGTACAAAGACATACTGTACAGCGCAGGGAATACAGCCAATATTTTATAATAATTTTAAGTGATTTATAATCTACTAAATCATTACATTGTACACCTGAAACTAATATTGTAAATCAACTATATTTCAACAGAAAAAGGATAAAAAGGAAACAACATAGTGACAGAAATATTAGATAATGTTATATGCTCACCTTCAGATGAAATGAAAAACTTTGGCACAATAGATTACTTCTATGGATTTTTCAAGAAAAACTAGAGGCAGATAATTCCTTACTAAGACAGAAATGCTTTGCCAGACTCAAAAGGGAATTTAGTCCTAATTCTCTTAATTTGTCTTTGTTATTTTTGTATGGATCAAACGGATTACATGTGTCAGTGACTTCTGGAATATACACAGTCTTTAAAATCAGTGACTATGTATTAGTCAAGAAATCAGTATCTATTAATGTTTCTGTTTGGGTGTCGAGTCTCTTGGCTAGGAACAGGGACAGTCTGGCAGGCTTTCCTTGCTGATCTGTCCATCAGGATTATTAGCGACAGCCATAGTGCTTCTGGGCAGCCAAAGCAGTAAGCATCTACTAGATTTGTTTTGCCTTTAAGGAAAACTGTTTTAAGAATGTAATACTTGAATCATTCCTTTTCAGAAAGTTAAACATGTCTACATTCCATTTTAGATCCGGGTCTTGCCTCCTCTGCCTGTTCCATCAGCATCCTTTCTATATAAAATCATTTCATAATGTGAACATTGTCAGCATCTCTGTATTTGACTATTTAGTCTAATTCATCTAAGCATTACTGAAAATTTTTGATAGCCTAATATAACCATTAAATTTCAATATTGTTATATTTGTGCAGGATCTTCTTCACACTGTCTTCAAGAATGGGAAGGTGACAAAAAGCTATTCTTTTGATGAAGTAAGAAAAAATGCACAGCTGAATATCGAACTGGAAGCAGCACCTCATTAGGCTTTGTTTTATGACTGGGGGTGTGTGTGTGTGCGCCTGCGTATGCGTGTGTGTGTGTTTACGTGCATGCACACACGTGTACCCCTGTGTGTGTGAGTATGTAATACATAATGTTTATTGTACAGATGTTTGGGGGTTCTTTGTGTTTTATGATACATTACAGCCAAATTATTTGTTGGTTTATGGACATACTGCCCTTTTCATTTTTTCTTTTTTCCAGTGTTTAGGTGATCTCAAATTAGGAAATGCTCTTAACCATGTAAAAGATAATTGCTAAAGTAAGCTTTTTAGGGCCCTTTGCCAATAGATAGTAATTCAATCTGGTATTGATCTTTTCACAAACAACCAAGAAACTTTTATATATAACTGAAGATCACATAAAAACAGATTTGCATAAAATTATCATGACTGCTTTATGTTTATATTTAACTTGTATTTTTGTATAAACAGATTGTGTAAGATATATTTAAAGTTTCAGTGATTTAACAGTCTTTCCAACTTTTCATGATTTTTATGAGCACAGACTTTCAAGAAAATACTTGAAAATACATTGCCTTTTGTCCATTAATCAGCAAATAAAACATGGCCTTAACAAAGTTGTTTGTGTTATTGTACAATTTGAAATTATGTCAGGACATACCCAACAGAATTACTAAACCTCACTGCCCCTTGTAAACTATGTATTAATCATTCTACATTAAAGAAAATAATGGTTCTTACTGGAATGTCTAGGCACTGTACAGTGATTATACAAATTGGTCATTGTATTGTACCAGTGAAATGCCAAATTGACAGACCTGTACTGCAGTTTTATATGTCAGATATTGCCTGTGGCTCTGCACCTCAAGATTTTAAGGAGATTTTTAGAGAGAATTTCTGCTTACACTATAGAATATATACATAAATGTAAACTATTGACAAATACGGAAGTAATTATTTTAAAGTAATTACACTTCTGAATTTATTTTTCCTATTCTATAGTTGCTATGACTGAAATGAATTAGTGGAATGGGTAGTGAGTGTACTTATTTTAGATGTTTTGATTGTTAAATTTTTCATTAAGTTTTTCAAAAATTAAATTGGATATTTGATTTTATGGACATCACTTACTAATTTTAAACTGAATCCCTCAATAAATAATGTTCAAGCAAGGACTTACTTAAATGAAGATAAATTATCCCAAATGAAAAATAAAATGACATGAGTTTGAAAAGAAGAATCTGATCCCACAATGGTAATTTGGCTGAATCCGAAGTGTTCAACACTGACATGTTCTAGAGTGATCAACTGCTAGATTCTGAGTCAGTCGTCACACCTGACTAGAGACCAGGGTTTTGTAGATTCCTTTCTGTTCTAAGGCTGTGGCCAGCAGGCCAAATTCAGACTATTTTTTTGTAAATACATATTGTCTATGACTGCTTTCTCACAACAACAGTAGAAGTTGAATCATTGCAATAGTGATCCTACAACCCACAAAGCCTGAAATGTTTATTATCCGGCCCTTTATAGAAAAGTATGTTAACCCCTGTTGTAAGAAAAAGAGTGTGCCTTGATATGTAGAGTTTTTCTCTTTTGTCTTCTCTTTTTTCATTTAAGAGTCTGATATTAGAAGACTATTTAGAAAAGCTTTAACAATATGACGTTAAAGTGAAATTTTACAAATTGAAAAGCCATATATTATTTGTCCTAAACAGTTACATGAGAAGGTATTTTATCACTAGAGTAATCTAATTAGAGATGTTATCTTTATTAAGCATCTTTTATAAGCATTATTAAGAAGAAGATGGGGTTTTGCAGATGATCTAATCACTTGTCTAATAAGAATAGTAGGCATCAGCCATACTCCTAGGAAAAGTTTTCATCCTGTAATCCCATCCCTGGTAAAAAATAATTTTAAAGCGATTACTGTTTTTTAAATGTATCCAAGTGAAGAGTAATAGTAAGAAGAACACGTAGTTTCTTCATAAAATGTGCTAAGGGGCTTACAGCAAAGGTAAGGAAATTTACCAATAACAACTTTGATAACCACTCATAATTTTGATTTTATTAAACATTGGAATTACACTATAGACAACAGTCTTTGTACACTGAATTTCAGCAATTGCAGAGTATCTAGAGGGGTTTTATTTTAATACTTTTCACTGAATGCTAAAATCTGTACATTTGTACATGGCCAGTGATTGGGGGGATGGAATGATTAACTGTGTTAGCTTTCAGCCACTTGGAATTGATTAAGCCCAAATCTCCATCACGTAAGCACTTAGTATTTTGGCCATCTCCATTCTGAGAAGCAACTGGTTAACATGGATACCAAATAGAGCTCTATTGTGTCACCCGTAAATCAGCTTAATCTTTCAGACAAAAGCAAATGGCATGTATGAGTTTGCTCTAAATCATTAGATTTGCAGTTAGCAATTAATCCCCCTCAATTCATAATATCATGAAATATTTGTATTTTAAATAGAAGATAGGAGTTCTGCATTAAGACTCTTTATTTGTACTCTATACTTAAAGTAAAATGGTTTTAATGATTATCCCTGATTTCTTTTCTTGAAATAAATTGTTATGAAAATTTTATAAGGAAATCCATCTTGGAAAACTAGAAAGAGAAAACAGCAAGGTAATTATTGTTCTGTTTGCCATAATTCAGAATTCAAACTTAAACAAGTATTTTGTAGTTTTACATTCCTTTTTAACCCATTTAGTGGAGAATGTCAGCTTTTCTCCCAAGTTGTATGTTAAATCAATCTAATATGTATTCAGCATCAAAGATAAACATGTAATAAACATGGAAATAAAGTTTAGCTCTATTAGTGAAATGTTAAATTTGACTGTGTGCTTCAAATAATGGCATTTCCAGAGTTATCTTTTTTAGGTATTCTTCCAGTTCAAAGAATTAAGAGAATGAAAGAGGGAGAAATTTCTAGGATGACTCTTCCTTTCTACCTTGTGTAGCATATAGCAGTGCCTTTTAGTAAAGACACTGGAGGGAGATCAGACTGGGGGGCAAAGAGCACAATTCGTCAGATAAGATTTGAGGTGCCCTCTCAGACATTTAAATGTGAGTTTTAGGTAGTTGGAGACACAGATTTGGACATGAATTTGATGTATAGATGGTCAGTGGAGAGACATAGGAAGATATGTCTCTCGGCAGGGTGTAGAGTATGGCATAAACAAACCACAGGCTATAGGCCAAATCCAGCCCACCATCTGTTTTCTAAATAAAGTTTTGTTGGAACACAATTAATAAAATTATTGTTCATGGCTGTTTTCATGCCACAATGGCAGAGTTGATTAGTTGTGACAGACTTTATGGCCTGCAAAGCCTAAAATAATTTATTATATGGCCCTTTAAACAAAAATGCATGAATCTCTACTATAAAGAAAAAAGGGCAAAAGCATAAGTATTTTCAAAAGTTAAGTGGCAGATGAGCCAGCAAAGGAGACTGACAAGCAGTAGCTAAAGAGGTTAAAGCCAGGAGGAGAATCATGAAAGCCCAGGGGAAAGGCATTTTACTACACAGGTGTTGAATACTACTGAGAGATCAAGTTCAGTGAGGGATGTAAAAGCAGCTATTGGATTTGACCTCTTGGTAGCAATAGGCAGCTTAGAGACATTCTCTCTCAGTAGTAGAGGAGGTAGAGGTCAGAAAGAAGCTACCTTACACAACTCCTGAGTGCTGGATGTATAGAGGAGCAAGTGAGGCAACAGCGTGTCTCCCTTTCCCTTTGTAGCTACTACTTTATCTCTGAGAAGGATGTGAGAAAGCGGAAGAAGTTGAAGATCAAAGAATTAAAGAGATCAGTATGGTATTGGGTTCCAAAAAAGGTGGAGGACCATGGAGTCCAAAGCACCGGTGAAAAGATTGACTAGATGTCTAGGAGTGTTTGTAATCTAGAAGATAAAGGAGAAACCAGACTGTATGCAGAGACCAGACCAGATTTGAGACCAGACCAGATTAAAATGGATGTTTTAAAACAATTCTTATGGAGAGTCAAGTGGCCAGAGGTACTGGAGAACTATAGAATGGTGACAGAACTTACAGTGAAGTCTGCCTCTTGTGGTTTTATTTTTGTTCTCT
Organism: Oryx dammah; assembly: GCF_014754425.2. Classification (NCBI taxonomy): domain Eukaryota; kingdom Metazoa; phylum Chordata; class Mammalia; order Artiodactyla; family Bovidae; genus Oryx; species Oryx dammah. The sequence goes on along the minus strand of NW_024070202.1, from coordinate 47,788,217 downwards.
CCCTAGTATCACCTTGGTGCCTAGGTACAGAGAAAATAGATATATGTGGCATTTTTCCAGGTAAGTCTGATAGAACAAAGGACAATAATTGAATAATTACTAAAATTGAGTTGTTGAAAAATGGTCCTGTGGTATCTAAATGGAATACGTTAAGGATGTGAAGGCAACATACAGTGTCATGAAGACAGCAGAGTCTGATGGCAGCTCTGATCTACTGGGAGTTCTTAAGTAAGTCGAGAAGGACAAAAAAACCCTTGCCTGATCTGAGAGGAGCAAGTTTATGCTGTGGTACAGTCTAAGGAATGACCTTGCAGTGGCTAAGTGAGAGAAAGATCACTGGAGACAAAAGCAAGGTCACAAAACCTAAAGATAAGTGGGTTTGATGGGTGGACATTTTAATTATCCAGAGTCGTAGTGGAGAGGAAAACTAAGTTAGGTGCCAACGTGCTCACAGAATGAAGGGAAGGGGCCAGGAGGCAGCAATAAGGAGGGGTGTGAACCTCAAAGGATCAGGCAGTAGAGACCACTGACCCAGGCAAGCCTGCAAGAGGAGGAGCTCAGCCTCTTGGAAGGGTTCAGACTGGTGTGGACAAGTGAAAAGTTGATTAAGACGTGCTCTATGTGTTGGCAGAGTCAGTGTCCTTTACCAGGTGCTCAAGCAATATTTGAGCTAATGAATGGACAGAAGGAAGAAATAATCTAGATTTTTGAATTTCTTGGTTTCAGTAGCTTGCCACAACATCCCTTCCACTGCCACTAGTCCCAATCCCAAAGAAAGGCAGTGCAAAAGAAAGCTCAAACTGCTGCACAATTGCACTCATCTCACATGCTAGTAAAGTAATGCTCAAAATTCTCTAAGCCAGGCTTCAGCAATACATGAACTGTGAAATTCCAGATGTTCAAGCTGGTTTTCGAAAAGGCAGAGGAACCAGAGATCAAATTACCAACATCCGCTGGATCATGGAAAAGGCAAGAAAGTTCTAGAAAAACATCTATTTCTGCTTTATTGACTATGCCAAAGCCTTTGACTGTGTGGATCACAATAAACTGTGGAAAATTCTGAAAGAGATGTGAATACCAGACCACCTAACCTGCCTCTTGAGAAACCTATATGCAGGTCAGGAAGCAACAGTTAGAACTGGCCATGGAACAACAGACTGGTTCCAAATAGGAAAAGGAGTACGTCAAGGCTGTATAGGGTCACCCTGCTTATGCAGAGTACATCATGAGAAACATTGGGCTGGAAGAAGCACAAGCTGGAATCAAGATTGCCAGGAGAAATATGAATAACCTCAGACATGCAGATGACACCACCCTTATGGAAGAAAGTGAAGAGGAACTAAAAATCCTCTTAATGAAAGTGAAAGAGGAGAGTGAAAAAGTTGGCCTAAAGCTCAACATTCAGAAAGCGAAGATCGTGGCATCTGGTCCCATCACTTCATGGGAAATAGATGGGGAAACAGTGGAAACAGTGCCAGACTTTATTTTGCGGGGGGGGGGGGGGCGCGAAAATCACTGCAGATGGTGACTGCAGCCATGAAATTAAAAGACACTCCTTGGAAGAAAAGTTATGACCAATCTAGACAGCATATTCAAAAGCAGAGACATTACTTTGCCAACAAAGGTCTGTCTAGTAAAGGCTATGGTTTTTCCAGTAGTCATGTATGGATGTGAGAGTTGGACTGTGAAGAAAGCTGAGCACAGAAGAATTGATGCGTTTGAACTGTGGTGTTGGAGAAAACTCTTGAGAGTCCCTTGGACTGTAAGGAGATCCAACCATTCCATTCTAAAGGAGATCAGTTCTGGGTGTTCTTCGGAAGGAATGATGCTGAAGCTGAAACTCCAGTACTTTGGCCACCTCACGCGAAGAGTTGACTCATTGGAAGAGACTGATGCTGGGAGGGTTGGGGGGCAGGAGGAGAAGGGGACGACAGAGGATGAGATGGCTGAATGGCATCACTGACTCGATGGACGTGAGTTTGAGTGAACTCCGGGAGTTGGTGATGGACAGGGAGGCCTGGCGTGCTGCAATTCATGGGGTTGCAAAGAGTCGGACATGACTGAGCGACTGAACTGAACTGATTCCCAAGTGTTCCAACCTTTAAATACATTTCTTGATTTTTTTTGTTGTTTTTAATGTTTTAAGATTTACATGTTTAAAGAAACCATCTGAAGCATTCTGCACCAGTTAAAATCAGTCACCTCTTACTCAGGTTCTTCCCACCTCATTTTAATTTAATTTGGAAGTTTCTCTAATTTGTTCCCCCCAGAGACAACTATCTTATTTGGTTCACAATTATTCATTCCATTAAATTGTATTAAAATACTTATTTGTTCTTCCAGCAATGAGAAATACATTCTTGAATGGAATTTTATAATCATTTGAATTAACAACTTTACCAAAATTTTAAATTTTAAACTAACATGAAAATGAGTCCTTGGTAATTAGGAATTTTCCTTGCATGCTCTCACATGGGCTGGTTGACCCCTCACCTCACTGGTATATAGAATTTTTGGTGACTTAATGGGTGTGTTAACAAGGGACCTGAGGCTTTTACCACTCTTCAGGGCTCATGCTCTCTTGGTGAGTAGAGTAAGCTGCCAATTGACTTTTCTACCAGTTTATAGCATAATCTCTGCAGAAAAATATAATTTTGGTTTACACTGATACATGTTCACCCCAGAAAAAAGAAGCATCTTTCTTTAGTTGACAACAAAATATAATTAAACATACTGTTATCCTGAGGGCTTCCCTCATAGCTCAGTTGGTAAAGAAATCTGCAATGCAAGAGACCCAGGCTCAGTTCCTGGGTTGGGAAGATCTCCTGGAGAAGGAAATGGCAACCCATTCCAGTATTCTTGCCTGGAGAATCCCATGGTCAGAGGAGCCTGGCAGACTACAGTCCGTGGGGTCACAAGAGTCAGACACATTTTAGCAACTAAACTACCACCACCACCGTTATCCTGACTTGCCTTTTTTTTTTTTAATTCTGTAATTATCTTCTGAGCTGTTACTTCTATGAGTTAAACTCGAGAAGATGTTCTGTAGTTTTTACCCACATGGATCAGCTATTGTACTGAGGTGCTGCCCTGAGGGACTGACTACAAGTTTAATTCATTTAGGTCTTCCTGAATAGCCTGATGATTTCTACCAGATCTCTGCACCTGGGAGAAAAACAACGCTTATCTTCAACCTCTCCCTTTCTATTCCTTTCTCCTCAGCCAATAAACAAACATGTTTCTGTTTCTCCCATCCTTTCAGGAAAAAAAAAAAAAAGGAACTCCCTTAATAACAGCAGCACCTGTCTCCCTCTCCCATTCACATCCAGACTCTGTGTACATTTCCTCTCCATTTACCACCTCACTTCCTGTTCATCTCTCATCTGGTTCCCATCCCTCATTAAATAAAACAGAGGCCTCTTGACTGTCAAACAAATATGTTCAGTTAGCTTATCAGGGGATCTCTCCTGTATTTGCCACTGTTAATAATTCATTCCTTGAAACTGCTTCATCTTGTATGTTGTAACACCTTGGGTTCCTTCTCTCTCAGGGGCTCTTCACACATTTACCTTTTCAGTGTTGCCACACAGCACACCATTTCCCTGCTTCTCTCCTTGCTTATGCTGCCTCTGGCTTACTCATTTCAGGTGCTAGGTGATAATGCCCCCCAAGCATCAGGCAACAATTCTGTCATCTGCCATTCTCACCTGATGCCATGTGCCCTCCCTCTGGCTTCCACAGGTACTGAGTGTATTTCTAAAACAGCTCTAAAGATGGGTAACTTTTTCAAAGTATGCTCATATATTAATGTCTTTTTTGGAAAATCCTTAACAGTAAATTCATGAAGTAAAATGTTTCATCAAAGTATGGGTTAAAAAACTTAACATGTAAAGAGGATAAATTATTGGCCTAAGATTTCCTTGTATGTACTTAAGTAGTTCATAACCTTCCTTGGATCTTGGACCCCTGAGAATGTACTCAGAGCTGTGGACCTTCTTCAGAGAAAAACTCTTATTTGCAAATAAAACTATCTACATATAACTTAAAAGAGGGTTGCTACACACACTCCGCACTGACTCCTAGTTACAAGCAGACCTCAGAGACACTGCAGGTTCCATCCTAGACCACCTCAAAATAAACATCACAATAAAGTGAGTCACATGAAGTTTTGGCTTTCCCAGTGCCTATAAAAGTTAGGTTCACAGTATACTATCATCAATTAAGTATGCAATAGCATGTCTAAAAAGACAATGTACATAATTTAATTTTAAAATATTTTATTTTTAATAAATTCTAAGCATCATCAACCATGCAGGGTTGCCACAAACCTTTAATTTGTAAAAAACAAAATTAAAAAAAAGCAAGTGCAATAAAATGAGGCCACCTGTAACTGCAGGGCAGAGATTAAGGGTGCACTCTACCAAATGCCCTTCCTTCTTTATTTGAGCTTCTAGTGGTACTCTTAAAATTTTTAAGATTTTAATCACCGTAAATTGTTCTTAAATCAAGGCAGAGTAATTAAATACAATTTTAATTCAGCTATCAATGGTTCTACAGACTTCCCTGATGCATATCCCAAAATTGGTGGCTATTTTAAATGCCTTTTTTACAGATGGAGAAACAGAATCTTCTGTGTAAACCAACGACACCAAAATTTTGGCAAATGCTCTCGGTATTTTTATAACTAGACAGTTCTGTTTCCTTCCAGAAATGTAAACGGACTAGGTAATGACCACCTTCCCACCGAAAACAAAAAAAAATGAACAGGTAACTTTTTTTTTTTTTTAGTATTGCATTAACAGGACAATAAGAAATTACTAGGTCAAAATCTAAGTGAAAAGGAGACCCGGCATAGAGTCAAACCCTGAAGGTACCTTTGTCCTTGGGTATCTATCAAGCCTGTGGACTGTGAGCTTCGGTTTGTAGGGCCTGACAGGACATGTGAATAGAAATCAGACACTCTAGAAAGCAGGCCCTGCAAAGAGCTACTTCAGGATGAAGAACTAGCAGTAAACCAACACCCACACCAAGAGAGCCCTGCAATAAAAACTGCTTTAGCTCCAGGCAGTCCGAGTTTAAAAAAAACCTCTAAGAAGGTGTCACTGCAAACTAGCCCATGCACCTAGTTGCAATCCAAATTCATATCCCTACATGTTACAGAAACTTCAAGCTGTAAATTTAGATTAAGTTAGACTGGTAGAATTCTCTAAATGCCTGACAATGCAAAGGATCCAATTTCATCCTAAGCCTCAAAGAATTCCCAAAATAATGTTCTAAGCCCCCTAAGGAAAATGAGCAACTCACAAAGAAATTACACAAGGAAACAGGACACCATGAATGAGAGTTACAGAAAAAGAACCCAGAAGTTTCAGATATGGAAATTATGAGCTATTATAAAACATGCATGTTTTCTTTAATGAAATTGCTTGAAAATACCTGCATGGAATAGTAAAGTTTTTTAATGACCTAACAAACTTGAAAAAGAGATTAACAGATTTGTTTAAATAAAAAATACAGAAACTGAAATTATCAGATTAGACAGCCACAGAGGGAACCAAAGGGAAGACAGAAGGAATTATTCAGAATGCAGCACAAAAGAAATAGACAAAATCAGAAAGAAGCAACATGAAAGAGGGAAAGGGCCTAACATGTCTAATCAGACCTATAAAAGAAGAAAAAAAAAGGGGGTAGAAGCTATATTTCAAGAAATTAGGGTTCAGGATTTACCTGAACTGATAAGCAACAAGTGAAAGGTTAAAGAAGCTCAATGAATCCCAGGCAAGAGGAATTTTAAAAAGCCACACACAGACATGTTATAGTGAAACTGCAAATAGCACAGAAAGTGTCTTAAAAAGCAAAAAAAAAAAAAAAAAAAAAAAGCAGCCAGAGGAAAAAAGATTATGTGAATTCCCCAGTGATCTAGTGGTTACAACTCTGTGCTCCCTCTGCCAAGGGCCCAGGTTGAATTCCTGGTCAGGGAACTAAGATACCGGCAAGCCAACCTGCGTGGCCAAAAACAAAAAAAAATGCATTCTAAGGACAGAGACCAACTGGACTCTGAGCAGTAGAAGCCGAGAGACAACACAATGACCTAAAAGGAAATAATTGCCAAACTGGCACCCTACTCCCACAAAAAAATATTTTTTTGAGGCTGAAAATACATTTTCAGATCACCTACCACTGAAAGATTGCCACTAGCATACCCTCACTAAAGAAAATTCTAGGAGATAAAAGAATGAAGAGCAATAGAAGGAGTAAATACATATGGGGCAACTAAACAAAACTGATTATATGAAAAAACAATGATAATTGTTTTAAATTTGTCTAACAAACTTAAATTGAACAATATTTAAAGTCTACAGGTATAGCCTAACTCAGGAGCAAGGTAAATGGAATTCAAAGTGTTTGAATTGTCAGAATGAGATTAAACTTATTGGCAGTTTTTAGACTTTGGTTAAATATGTATGTTGAATTAATAAGAATAGGAACAAGGAAAGTTACTTTCAAACAGGAAAAGATCACAATTTTTCAAAAGTTGGCCACAAATGAGAAAAAAGGAAACAAAAACAAGTAGCGCAAACAGAAAAACAACAGGACGTATGGTACATACATTCAATATATGTAACATATACATGTAACATACATTCAATATATGTAACATGTCAATGTACATAAATATTCTACACACACATACAGTGAAAAGAATTTTTTTAATCCAACTATTTGCTACTTAGAAGAGACATGTCTAAAATATGCCAAAAGGATGAAAATATTTTTTAAATGAACAATTTACTGACAATAATTGCTGCTATTTTCCTTTAAATCAGAGGACTTGTTTGCTGGGGATTTCTGAACAAAGCAGGCTGAAACTACACATTGTATCACTGGTTCCCAAGGGGTGCCAACGAAGTGTGGCACTCACAAGGAACAGAGCTTCCAGCTCTAGGCTCAGAGCTTGCTTTACTAAGCTTGCGGGGTAGTATGTGCCTCTGGCAAACAGCCATCTCCCCTCAGATAATGGTGATGCCCAAGAAGCCACATTTAGGATTGTCAGGGGACACTTAACTGCAGGAAAAGATGCATCTGAGAAACAGTGCCTCCTGTTCTTTTTTTTTCCTGAAACTTTTAGCTTCCAGTTCTTTTATTTTTTACCTCCACACTCTTTATCTTTAAGCAGGGTTTACATGCATTCCCTTTTGTATTAGTAGGTGGAGTAGGAAAGGGATAGAGTGAGAATTACCTGTGGGGCTTTACAAAAACATATTAATACATTTATTCCTGAACATATGATACGTCCCTAGATATGACAGCAAAAGGGGTCTGTGTAGTTGGGATAGATCACTAGAGAATTCTTAAACACTCATCATCTCTGGTAGAGAATCACTACTCAAATACTGATAAGGGATTTTACTCCTAAATGCTTCATAAACCTTATCACCTCCATCCTAAAACTTCTCCAGCAGCACCCTCCCTTCTGCTTACAGAACAAGGCACCGTGAAAGATGGCCAAGAATGGTTCCATGAGGTTTATACAACTTGTCACCACCTAGCCTGCCTGAGGAAAGAAAGGTCACAGTATTTTTCCTACAGGGAAGAACGAGGGGAATGACTTAGCTCTGGGAAAATGACACATTTCAAACTAATTCCAGGTTCTGCAAATCTAGTAACATGTCAAAACATGTCCTTTCACAAACAAATGGGACCTAATCAAACTTATAAGCCTTTGCACAGCAATGGAAACAAAAAAAAACAAAACAAAAAGACAACCTATGGAAAGGGAGAGAATATTTTCACATGATGTGACCGAAAAGGGCTTAATTTCCAAAAATATATGAACAGCTCATACAGCTCAACAACAAAAAACCAAACAACCCAATCACACAATGGACAGAAGACTTAAGTAGACATTTCTCCAGAGAAGACATACAAGTGGTCAATAGACACATGAAAATATGCTCGACGTTGTTAATTATTAGAGAAGTGAAACAAAACAACGGTGAGGACTTCCCTGGTGGTCCTGTGGTTAGGACTCTGAGATCCCACTGCAGGGACCACAGGTTTGATCCCTGGTTGGAGAACATAGATCCTTCATGTTGCATGTTGTCAAATAAAAAAGACAATGAGGTACCCTCCTCACACCAGTCTGAAGAGCCATCATTAAAAAGTCTACAAATAATAAAATGCTGGAGAGGATGTGGAGAAAAGAGAACCCTGCTACACTGTTGGTTACAAGGTAAGCTGATGAAGCTACAGTGCAAAACAGTATGGAGGTTCTTTAAGAAAGTAAAAAGAGAGTTACCATATGACCCAGCAATCCCACTCCTGAGCATATATCTGGACAAAACTCTAATTCAAAAAGACACGTGCTCCCCAGTGTTCACAGCTGCACTATTTACAACAGCCAAGACATGGAAGAAACCTAAATGTCCTCAACAGATAAATGGATGAAGAAGCTGATGTTTGTGTGTGTATATATACATACATACATACATATGTACACACAGTGGATGTTACTCAGTTATAAAAAAGCCTGAAAGAAAGCCATTTGTAGTAACATGGAGAGACCTAGAGATGACCATACTAAGTGAAATAAATCAGACCAAGAAAGAGAAATACCATATGATATCACTTATATGTGGAACCTAAAAATATGATACAAGTGAACTCATTTACAGAACAGAAGCAGACTCACAGACATAGAAAGCAAGTTTATTGTTACCAAAGAGTAAAGAGGGTAGGGGAGGGAAAAATTAGGAGCTTGGGATTAGCAGATATGAACTACTATATATAAAACAGATAAACAAGATCCTGCTGTATAGCACCAAAACTATACTCAGTATCTTGTAATAAACCATACCAGAAGAGAATCTGAAAAAGGATACATATATATAAAACAATCACTTTGTTGTACACCTGAAACTAACAACAGTGTATATTAACTATACTTCAAATTTTAAAAAAATTTCCTTTCCTCTTCTCATCACATGTAATAACCTGGGAAAAAAATAAACCTTGAAGGAGCCTTCTAGCAACAATTTCCATGTCCAAAAAGAGTTCTGAGTCTATATTATAGTTTCTGTGTTATCTATGATCTTCATCAGGGGCAAGTATTATTGTTGTTATAAAGAAATAACAACAAACATTTTTAATAAACAGAATTACAAGTGCTGACCTCATCACCCAAGACCATCGGGTGCCCAGGACTCTTCTGGAAATGAGTTTTCCCAAATGCTGGAGGAGAGTGAGATGAGCTTTCTGCTATCATGGGTCACTAGCCCATTGAAAAAACTGAGGATCACAAAACTCAAAAGCAATTTAATTTAGTATTATGTACATATGTATATGTGTGTGTGTGTGTGTGTGTGTGTACGTATAGAGAGGGAGAAACACGTCATTCCCCTCCCTCTCAGCTAGTTTTGAAACTAGGAACAAAAAACAAAATAATATATATAGTACCAACCTAGACAGCATATTGAAAAGCAGAGACATTACTTTGTCAACAAAGGTCCATCTAGTCAACGCTATGGTTTTTCCAGTGATCATGTACGGATGTGAGAGTTGGACTGTGAAGAAAGCTGAGCACCGAAGAATTGATGCTTTTGAACTGTGGTGTTGGAGAAGACTCTTAAGAGTCCCTTGGACTGCAAGGAGATCCAACCAGTCCATCCTAAAGGAAATCAGTCCTGGGTGTTCATTGGAAGGACTGATGCTGAAGCTGAAACTCCAATACTTTGGCCACCTCATGCAAAGAGCTGACTCATTTGAAAAGACCCTGATGCTGGGAAAGATTGAGGGCAGGAGAAGAAGGGGACAACAGAGGATGAGATGGTTGGATGGCATCACTGACTCGATGGACGTGAGTCTGAGTGAACTCCGGGAGTTAGTGATGGACAGGGAGGCCTGGCATGCTGCGGTTCTTGGGGTCGCAAAAAGTCGGACACAACTGAGCAACTGAACTGAACAGTTGAAAAGCTATCTCAATCCTATGTTATATTCAGGGACACATTAAATTTTAATGGGTAAAAAATAGAACTCATTGGATAAAACTACTACTTTGGCAGGCCTTCATCTGTTTCTGCACGGATGCTATGCTCTGTGAGGGCTGGAACAGGCGTCAGGCCTAAGCTGGGGCCTCGCCCCTGGAAGACATTCCCCAGGTACCTGCTGAGCAAATGGCACTTCCTAATCCTATTTACAATGTTTACTTCTCCCTCCCTCCATCCCTCACCATCCTGAATTATCTCATCCTCCACCTGCCTCTTCTTTCCCTGCCCCCAGGTCCTTATTACCTGGAGCCAAATATCGGTGCTTTTCAACTGGTCAACCACTCAAGTAGCCCTCATTCACCTGCTTCTTGTGGGAGAACTCCAGACTAGAACTTCCACCTGCTTTAGGCAAAAAATGGTCAAATTAGACTGTTCTTCAACAGAACTCCAAACTACTACAAGTGGTACAAAGACCCCCTCAGGAATTCACAGGTCAGAAGGCCTGAACTCCCAGGGTACTCAGAACTCCCTAAACAAAATATCTGATTCTGCAGACTATCATTTTTACTTGTTCGTTTCTACAGTTTGACCACAATCTTTAGTAAGAAACACATTTCACACACTACATACACATGTTACCAAAACCCTTACTTGGTGCAATCTTCTTACCCTGCTGTATCTATTGTTTGAGTCTATTCTAGTCTACTGTTTTGGGAATGCTGGTTCTAGGCCACAAAATTGGATGTCTTGAACCGCTAGTGGTCATGATCTGCAGGTAGAAACCACTGGCCTAAATTGACCCAGAACGGCAGCACCCACCTTGGTCTTCTACTCACAAGACCATAGCTCTCCAGGAAGCCCACATCATGCCGCTCCCGAGCCACACTCAGGAACATCCTATGGGTCACACTTCAGCCACAACCAGATAAGCTTCAGGAATGTGGTGAGTAAACAGACATTCTCACTGTGCCACTTCCCACATAAATAAAAAAATGAACAATTATGCTTGCTAACTCTGTGCTAGGCATGCTAGGGACTTTGCGTGAATGGCCTTCCTTAATCCCCTCAACAGCTCTCTGTGGCAGGCATCATCCCCACTTTGAAGCCGAAAACAGCTGATGAAAACAAATAGAAAGTAACAAGCTAGTGAGGAACAGAGTCAGACTTCCAGCCAGGGCTGTGTGACTCCACAGGCCACCATGCTCACCTTCCCGGCTGCACTGCATCAGCCATAAGAAAAAGTCTTTCCTGCTTTTCCTCACCCCTGTGCCTGTCCACAATGCAGCATCTCACTCCAGATCTGGCCTTCTGTCACTTCCGCCAAGGATGCCACTGTTTGCCAAACACTAGATATACAACATGCATTTTATTTTCCACAAGGTTCTACAGTACCTGGTCATTGTGCGTGCAGTGTGTGGAGTATGGGTGTGTGTGGATGTGTGTGTGTCTATTGCTCTTCTGCTGTCAAAACCACACACAGGCTTTCTGCAAAGAGGCGACTGCAGGCCTCAGAGCTGGACATCAGGCTTCACGGTTCTCTTTTTCTGGTGCCTCATCTGACCCAGCTACTTGAGAATGACCAGCTAGAGAATTCCAGCTATTTTTAGCTCTTCTGACGCTGACCTAAGGCTATTCACTGAGGAGCCGGCAGGAGCTGGGAAGGGCTGTATCAGCCTCATCAAAACAACTTCTCGGGCAGCTGACTACCTGCAGCGCTGGGACAAGGGGTGAAAATAAATCCTATGTGCAGAGCTTTCCAAGTTGGGAAGGAAAGAGCAGGCAATCCAGGATGTCCACCAGCAGTCCAGACTGCCACTGAGGCAGCTCAGGCTGTGGGCAACAAGAGAGCAAAGACCATAAAGGAGGAGGAGGTGGGGGCACCCTAACAAACCTAGCTAGCCAACCCCCAAGAGCAAAACACCATGAAAAGAGCCAGAGGTGGGCTCTCTACCATGACCACCTCCTTGAGCTTTACTCAAAGGTTTTCCAGTGTACGTGGTACTATGGGAAACTGGGAACAACCTGCCTGGACTATGTACTTGGAGAAGTATCCCGCATTCACACCCCGGTAAAGGCGCCTCAGTCTGCTAGACACAGACTGACTCCTTTGGTTGGAACATGTCCTTCTTCAGACTGGAATACTCAAAGCCATCTACCTGCCCAGGTGACAATTCAGCACATATCCTGATCCAAAGTCACTTTGAAAAACTGTCTAGATCTACTGCTTTAAGAATACACAGAGAGGATAGGTATACAGAGATACGTGGAATATACATGTGAACGTGTAGAATATTCAGAAGGAGAGAGATTATACTTGACACTTTTACTCTAAGAGACCCACATTAGGAGTGATAATAAGCACTTTAGAGAAAAACTACCTTTTAGTTCCTTATGAATGGACACATTTGCTCAAAGAACTCCAGCCCAAAAGAGCAAATCAGGCCTTTTTGAATCATTTGAACTGGTGTTTTCCTCTTGATTTAGGTAGACTAAAAAGAACTCGTTTCTCAGCCTTTCTCTGTTCTCCAGAGTACTGTGTGAAAGAGAACAGCATTCTGCAGTATTTTTCTAAATACTTCATTTGTGAGCTTCTCTACCTTTCATTTCATTCTTTGATTTATACTGTTCTTCCATAGCTTATATCATTGTCTTATTCCATTTTAGCTTGTTTTAAATTTAGGTTATGGCTTTCATCTTGTTTGTGAGCATGTCCTCCTTGTGTGCTTCCCTCATTGGAAGGAATGTTATTCTTCTCTATTTTTTCTTATAAGAACTGTGTACGAACATGAACCACAATCTTTTCCTGTTGCTCTACTTAAGTAAAATGAATTTCCCTTTCATTTTTGCAAAGGGTAGATGCCAATCATTTTTTTCACCTATCTCTAGAGTTCATTCTGTTTCATAATAACAAATATATGGCCTTGATACTTTCTGAAATATGTTCCAATTTGCCCTCCCTCATTTTTCTGCATTCCCTCCTTCCTTTGTCCCTATTTTCCTTTTTCTGCTCCGTTTTGATCCTACTTCCATGCCTTTTTCCTCATGGTAGTACTAAGAAGGCTTAGCAGAAGAAAAAAAACATGCAGCAGTGATTCATGTAACACATAAAGCCTAATATACTTACTTTAGAAAACAATTTGCCAACCTCTTCTCTAGGGCAGCTTCTTCTCTGGAGGGTTCCTTCATATTCTCTATAATCAAGGTGATGCTTCATATTCTCTATAAGGGAGGTGATGCTGTCAATCACGGTACACCATCACAGCAATGAGATGGGACCTGAGCAGGTGGTAATATATGGATTATTTCCTAGAGGTAAATGCAGACATTAGAAGAGAGATCTTTCTATCAGGGTGCTTAGCCCTGGATGCGCTCTATTAGGGCATTTGCCTATAGGTTCGTGACTCTCAGGCTGCTTGTGAACATTGCTCTTAGCCACATAGAGGAAGCCTGTGTCCAATGAGAGAAAAGGAGGCTCGGATTGTGAAGGAAGCCAGGGTGGCTAACAGACACTCTAAATCAAGCTAACACAGCTGCATGTCTGGACTTTCCAGTTTCATGAGCCAATAAATTCACTTTTCTGCTCGAGCTCATTTGAGGTAGATTCTGATATTGCAACCTAAAAAGCCGCAGACTAACACAGTTGTATACATGAAGACACATGTATTAATTCATGGCTATTTAAAGGATTTTTCTCAAATTACTCCCTACTCCGTTTTTCCTGGGGTTTTTGTTTGTTGTTTTTAGCTAAGAAGAGGATTAAAGACAAAAGTCATAAGAGCTTACCAATGGATGAAAGAGAAAAAAAATTACTTTGGCAACGGTAAAATTCCTTAGCTAAGAGTTTATAAATTAGCCTCAATGCTTTAAAAGTATGCTTATGGTTTATAACTAAAATGAAGGGAAGTAATTGGGTTAGTGAGAACAACTAACATCACAAGGGCCAGGGCTGACAGAGTTTAAAAATGTTAAAGACTATTTTGTGAAATGGAGCTTATCAGAATCATCAGTGGAGTTTTTTTTTCTTGAAAAAAAAAAAAAAAAAAACATTTGAAAGGCTATAGCAAAGACCTACTGTGGTAACACAGATACACAGAAAAGTTTGAGAATGACTGCTCTAATATAGTCACCCTAATATTTTAAGAATTATGTGTATTTTATATTTTGCTGACCTTAGGGCTTTTCTAAATGATAAAGGTTCAGATTTATTTCTGTCATCTCTAAACATACAGTCATATCACCTCCAGGCAGTTACAGCAATGCTACATAACAAGTTTTCAGTTGATCACACATAGCAGTAATAAAGATTTGGGTAAATGTGTTAGATTTTTTTAATACCAAGGTCAGATCCCAAACAAAAATTAACAATCACTAGGGTATCAGAAAGCCACAGAGCTTTCTTACGATCACAGACTCGTAAAGAAGATTTATGATACTAGCAGAGCAATAGTCTCTTTATCTTGAATAAGAGAGTAAACAAAAATCTGACCCAGATAAATAATTTAGGCTTGGCTTTAATTAGCTTCTGATGTGATTCTCTGGATACTAAAATCATTTATGTGTAAGCATGACAGATGCCAAGCCCTGGGGCTCTTGAAAGCAACCGCTCTTCAGCCTTCATTAGAGTGGCTGAGAAGACCACTAAATGCACTCTTAGACACGAGAGTGGCAACAAGAAGCCCAGGATGACTACAAACTCACCTGCAAACCCGAAGGATGAAACGACACTCAGCAGTTCCGTGGAACCATCAGTGCTACCAAGTGGAGCCTCTGGGTCAAGTCCACAATGGAGGACCCCTTCAGGTCTACTGGTAAGTGCACTGCAATCTGTCCACAGAGCTCTCGTCTTCCTTCATGCCAGAGAAGAGAGATGTGTGAGGGCCAGCCAGGAAGAAACAAATCGCTATAATTTTTTGTGATTTTTTAAAAATATATAAAATAACTCTTCTGTACCTTTTCTCTTCAAGTCTCTGAAATCAAAGAGAGCCAGCTCTTGATATGGATGGAGGGGTGGATCAAAGGATGTCAATCATCCTGTGTTGTGCTTCACCTGTTCCAAAACAGTGAATGCACTTCTCCCTGGTTTGATCTTCTAAAAACTCAACTTGGCCATTTCCCAGGCATCTCAACAAGCTGCCCAACCATCAGATCTTGGGCCACAGGTTGGTAGTAATTCTTTGAATAATTCTTTCCCAAGCATCCTGTCCCCAACTGCTTCCTAGAAGCTCAGGGTGACTTGCAACCAAGAGGTTTTCATTTATTTCTGGTGTTGATCCTGTCTAGAAAAAGAACTCCTGCCAGGCCCTTAGTAGTAGCAGCAGTAGTTATTAGCAAAAAGAAAAAAAAAAAAAGACAAGTACTATCACCTTTGATTTCATAACAATCCTGTGAGGGGAGGTAAGTACTATGATCTTCACTCTGTGGATTAAAAGATAGATTTGGAAAAGTGAAGCTAGACAGGAAGAGAGCAGAGCCTTGAAAATCCAGTTTTTTAGCTATAACTCAGGTCAAGGGTCGGAGAAGGCAATGGCAACCCACTCCAGGACTCTTGCCTGGAAAATCTCATGGGCAGAGGAGCCTGTTAGGCTGCAGTCCATGGGGTCGCTAGGAGTTGGACATGATGGAGCGACTTCCCTTTCACTTTTCACTTTCATGCATTGGAGAAGGAAATGGCAACCCAGTCCAGCGTTCTTGCCTGGAGAATCCCAGGGATGGGGGAGCCTGGTGGGCTGCCGTCTATGGGGTCGCACAGAGTTGGACATGACTGAAGCGACTTAGCAGCAGCAGGTCAAGGGTGTGGATCCTCCTGTTCAAAGAAGTTACATCACCTACCCAAGTTATCTCAACTAATTAGACACAGATCCTGAAACTGACTGGTTAAATAACTAGGAGAACCAGAGAAAACTGCCTCTCATGTGTGAAGAGGAATCTGAACCTGAGAGGCTGGTGTTGCTTCCAAGGGCTTCCCATGGGAGTCGCAACTGCTTTGCTCTGTCACACTCTAGCCAGCTGACTGCTGACAGAATGGAGAAGTGGATTTTCAATTGACATAAGAAAACAGTACCTAATATGCCTCAGAAGGAGAGATGCTTATGCAGAGCCTAAAAATGTAGGCCGTTCAAGGAGACCCAAGCCACCTGTGGACTTGAAAACATCTCAGGACTCCTCCAGTCCCAAGGTTTCTATAAGTCCCTAGAAAAATGGGGAGGAAGAAGAGGCTCTGAAATCAGAAGTCATGATTCAGTGAGGATGATGGCTGCCTTTTTACTCTGGGTAGTGAACCAGAGAATAAAGAACAGATTTCCCTTTATTTTCTGAAGATGAAGGAGAAGATGAAGGAGAATAAAGAATAGAGTGAGAATTAATACAACCAGAACTGGAGACACAAAAGAAAGGGAAAAGCAAACTAGCAGGGAGGAGAAGGAAAAAAGGAACATGCAGTTTTTATTTCCTCAGAGGGAACCCTTTGAAAGGACACTGCATATCAGCTGATATGCAGCTGATAAACTCAATATCAGCTGATAAACTCAACTTAAGTATTCCATGGAAGAGAAAGGTATCACCTAATTGAAAAAATTTAAAAACCTATTTTTAGTCCATTTCTTGATCCCTTCCATACATAAATATTTAACCATGCATTGCGATTGCTGTTATGGGCTGGCTGAATTGTGTTCTCAAAAAAAGATACATTGAAATCCTAACTCCTAGAACGTCAGAATGTGACCTTACTTGGAAATGGGTCTTTATAATCAAGTTAAAATGAGATCATTGGGGTGAAAGTGGTGGGCCTAATCAAATATGACTAGTGTCTTTATAAAAAGGGAAATGTGGACACAGAGACAGACAGACACAGGGAGAATGCCATGTGAGCATGAAGGCAGAGAAGGCAAGAACACCAAGAACTGAGGCCAGCAGCAGCTCAGAGAGGGGTGTGGGATAGGTTCTCCTCCAAAGCCCTCAGGAGGAGCCAACCCTGCTGACACTTTGATCTTTGACATCTAGCCTCTGGAACTACGAAGCAATAAATTTCCATTGTAGCAACGGCACCCCACTCCAGTACTCTTGCCTGGAAAATCCCATGGATGGAGGAGCCTGGTAGGCTGCAGTCCATGGGGTCACTAAGAGTTGGGCACGATTGAGCGACTTCCCTTTCACTTTTCACTTCCATGCATTGGAGAAGGAAGTGGCAACCCACTCCAGTGTTCTTGCCTGGAGAATCCCAGGGACAGGGGAGCCTGGTGGGCTGCCGTCTGTGGGGTCGCACAGAGTCGGACACGACTGAAGCGATTTAGTAGTAGTAGTAGTAAGCTGCCCAATCTGTGGCACTCTGTTATGGTCTCCCTAGCACACTAACAGAACTGGCTCTTCTGAGTTTCACCTTTCCAAAATACACACTTTTTGATAAAGGCATGGAATGCTCTGAATTGTGACACTCAAAAGCAAGTTAGAGCAGGAACTCACTGAGTACAACTCTCGTTTCACAAGAAAACCGAAATCCAGGTGAGCAACTTGCCCATGTTTTCACAATGGCAGAGCCATGACTGAAGCCCAGACACCCTGACTTCAAGACCACACCTCTTTCCACCAAGACCTGGTTGCACCAAAACTGCAAAGACAGTTGTTGAATACTGGCTGCATGCACCTGAAGTATGACAGCTGATGCTGGAGATAGCTATGTTTTACTGGCATGGCAATCGGGAGAGTGGGCCCATTTTACTCCCTGGGGAAATTGACCAAACTGACCAGGGAGGCCCCTGCTGGGAGGCCTAGAAGCATCTGCTCTCGGCAGGTACACTGCATCGCTGGTCCTTCCCCAGATGGTCAATCCACAGAACTGGGAGGCTGGAAAGAATTCTACATTAGCTCAGATGCCAAGAAAGAATCAGCGACCGCAACACATGTTTGCACAAGATCTTATGGAATTCAGTTCAGAATAAACTTTCTGATCCCCAAGTAAATGCTCAAGGACGGAGGCATTTCTTTCTTCTCCTCTATTTTTATATGAAAAAACTAGTCCTAGGCTAGTTACCTTCAGTCATGCAGATTGAGAGTGGCGGCCTGGAGTTTTTAAGTGTCTTGTCCTCCCAAGTCAGAAGGCTTGGTCCCCTCCCCGAAAGTACTCCAAAAGTGCAAGAAGAAAATACTTCACAGAATGGGCTAGAGTAGACCCTTGGTTTCTGCCCCACTCAGTAAACATGCCAAGTACTAGGTAATGACAAGTTTAAAGGGGCGGCAATTAATGGGTAAGGCATGGATTTGTCTCCCAAGTCAAGAGAAGGTGAGGGATTCCTGCTGCTATTGACTTTCTGGGACTGGGCTTCTCTAGATTTTATCTCTCAGCAGAAGGAATGAGGAAGAGCTATGATGAAAGTGGCTTGGAGCTCCAAGGAGTAGATGGCCAAGAAAGGGTCATGGACCATCGTAGGGCACCAGGGAAGTCCTGTGTTCAGACGCTTAGATGCAGGCCTGTGGAAGGAAACCAGGCCCAGCTTGGGCACTCGGGGCCTGAGGACGTGCCCCTGTCACTCTTCACCACCATACCTCCTTAGCCATTGGACCAGCTAATGTCTCCCTCCTGGGGAATCTGGACTCAAATTCAACCCCAATCAGGTTGTGTTCATAAATGGAGGAAATATGATGCAGAAGCTGTTGGTAATGGCCATTTCTACCAAGCGGATTAGAAAGTAGAGAAAACTCCCCTACAAAGAGAGAGATGGAGAGAGCAGACTTGCAGACAAGGAGAAAAAAGAGACAGAAAGGGAGCAGACTTGCAGACAAGGAGAAAAAAGAGACAGAAAGGGAATCCCTAAGTTTCTATGGGGCTTTGACCCCTAGTTCCAGAACATCCCTAAGGTCCAGCTGCCTCATGACCTCGTGTTTCCTGAGAATATTTTCTTTTAAGCTAGCTCATGTAGCCTTCTGTTGCTTACAGCCTCAAGAACTCGTTTATCAGAAATCATCTATGAAACCACTGGCTGGGGATTGGCTGAGGCCAGAGCACCGTGGGACTCTCCTGAGCACCTCCCAGGGGCCTTGCAAATCCACCTAGCCATACCTGTGAAGCCATATTTTGCCACCTCACGGATGAAGATGAATTTGAGTTTTGACATTGACCTGATATTATCCAAACACTCCCCTCACTCCATATTATACTTTGAGCTGGCAAACTAACCACAAAGTCTTGCGTTCCTTCTAGATGACACGCTCTAAGGAGGAGAGTAATGGGTCACACTGTGTGTTAGTTGCTCAGTCAGTTCCAACTCTTTGCAACCCCAGGGACTGTAGCTCACCAGGCTCCTCTGTTCATGGAATTCTCCAGGCAAGAATACTGGAGTGGGTTGCCATTTCCTTCTCCAGGGGATCTTCCTGACCCAGGGATGGAACCCAGGTCTCCGGCATTGCAGGTGGATTCTTTACCATCTGAGCCGCTAGGGAAGCCCTTGGGGCACAGTCCCCTTATTGGAAATTCTTGGGGCCCAGAGTTTTACAAATTCAGAATTTTTCAGGTTATAAAAAGCATGACCCCTAAGCAAACACATGAACATTTCTGTAGCAAAATGCACAATGATTTTTTTAAGTGGGTTAAATCAAAATAATAGTTTATTTCAATGTTAGTTTCCTGCCAAGCAGATCAGATCAGGCCAGGTTTTGCCCTCTAATGAGTTACTAAAAACCTTAGTTTCAGAGCTTTCTATATTGTGGTCACAGACTATTGCTAACCCCTATTTAATATTAACAGATAAAAAACTGATGACCAGAGAGGGAGAGTATTGATACTTTACTTAGGGTGATCCAGATAATAGTAGACCAAATGGGAATTCAAAGCAAAGCTGTCTGGCTCCAAAGCCTACAGCCTTAACTCCCCCTACATCCTGACCCCCCACTGTTATACTGTTTCTCCAACTGGACACTGCATGAGGGAGTCAGGCTGGTCCTAGACCTGGAAACCACATGCAGAACAATTAGGAGAACGAGAGCAAAGGGCAGCGAAAGCCAAAGAGGAGATGTGTCCATTTTCCTCAGCTACCTGTCTCCCTCGCAAATTCCTTCCCCAATTCCATTTTTCATAAGAGGACATTGGGCCACCAAAGACACTGGAAGCAACTGCAGAGATAAAGAGGCTCTGAGATTGGAGACAGGACCTGAGAGTGTGTACGGTGAGCAGAGGAGAGCTGTGAATTAGAGGCTGGCTGCCAACAGCCTCAGATCTTTATCTTTCTTGCATTCATTCATCAATGAATTAATGAGCAAGAAACTGTGCCTCCATTTTGGGAAATGTGTTAGCTTTGTTTCTTTCTTTTATGTGTGTGTGTGTGTTAAAGTCTATGGTTATAAACTAGAGAAAATATAACGTGAGTTCTGTGGTTGAGATGGCCAGGTGTCAGGAACATCCAAGCTTCCCTCTTAACGCAACTCCAGCTGGAGTTTACTCTCCCAGCATCCTTCAGAGCTTGCGTTTGGTCAATAGGGTGTGGGCAGAAAAATGAGGTGTGTCCTTTCTGAGTTATGCCCCTAAAAGAAACATGCATTCTGCCCCTGGCCTTCCCCTCTTCCTGCTACCTAGATGATGTCATAAGCTAAAGCAAACACTTTAGACTTCAGAGATGGAAATCTTGTGTTGAGAAACAGAACTGCCTTGCCAGCATGGACAGCTCACCTCTAGACTATTACACTGAGAAAAATAAGCTTCCATCTTGTTTAAACTATTATAATTGGGGGAGGGGTCTTGGTTTCAACAGCTAGGCTATTACTCTGACTAATAACAAGTTTTAAAGTCTTTTTTAGCAATTTAGAACATTCTTGCTCTGCACTTGGTCTGCCTCTACCAGGGACTACTACCCAAATAACTTCTCCATATTTTTTGGTTTTTTATTTTATCCTTACTGTTTTTCAAGTTAATTTCTGTGTCCCACTACATACTGTGTTTGCAACCTTCCACTTGCAGAAAAGAAACACTTTAGAGAAGGCCTGCTAGGAGCTAGTTACTATGCTAAGTGCCTGACCTGCAATGTCTTGTTCAATTTAACAAATGTATGAGTCCAATATCATCATTTTTATTTTATAAAAAAGAAACCGGCTCAGAGCAGTTAGGGGTCTTGTCCAAGGTGACACAGCTAGGAAGTGGCAGGGTTTGGCTTTGAAACCAGCTGATGTCCAGGTTGGTTCCTTCCACTACTCTATACTTACACTGCGGTGAGCACATCACAGCGGCATTCAGGTTGTGAGTTTGCTTTTCTTCTGGCTATAATTGATTTCATCAGTGTTTACTCTGTGACATCCCTATGCAACTTGCAATCCTTTAGGGTCTGTTTTATTTTTTATAAATTGTGGGGAATACTCAGAACCTAAAACTTACCATTTACCCCATTTTAAGTGCACAGTTCTGTGGCTTTAAGTGAATTTATATTGTTATACAACCATTCACCAGTATCCACCTCCAAAACTTTTTCATCACCCCTGAAAAAATATGGGATGTTTCACAAGTTTGTGTGCTCACAGGGACTACATAAATCATCTCTGTTTTGTTTCACGTGCTGCCCAAGTGAACATAGCAGGCATGTGACTAAGTCACCGGTTTTCTAGTTGTTGGTTCCTTTCCTGCTTTTCTTTTTCTGTGACCTGCTGTATGATCTGCCAGTAATGAAATGAACTGTCCTATTCACAGATGTGCCTGTTCAGAGTCCCGAGCTAACATAGGGAGAAATTAACATGACCCTCCATAAAATGGCCTGGCTTGGATCCTATCTTCATCTCTGCCTCACCAATCCCCAGGAGGCTAAGCAAGAAAGCAGAAGACTCACAAGCTGCCCAATTCAAATCTGAACCAGTTAGTGACACTGATTTGCTCGGCTTTGGGGCCACTGGGGTGAGACTCAGAGCACTGTCCAGTACCAGGGCTGGAGGAAGATACAGGGGTCATTAAGTCTGGCCCCCTTGATTCACTGGTGAGAGCACTGAGGCTGCAACAGGCAGGACTCCTGACCCTGCCTGGAGCTCTCTCCACCTTGACATCTGCTGGCAAGTCTTGCCCAATGCCTTTCCTTTCCCTCTTAAGTCTGTTTAAGCCTTTCTCCCCCTAAAAGCCAAAAGTCTATTTGAAAGCCTCAATCCCATCAGCTCCTTACACAGGCCATGGATCCCTCTGCCCACCCCAGGCCCAGTGCTAGGGTGCTACAAGAAGACCTTAAAAATATTGGCAGTCTCATAAATGCTAGACTTTTCTTCCCAGATCCCCGTGTTAGGACAGCAGGGCATGTTGGCTGACAGCCCTCAGCTACCAGCCCTCTGGATAGTCCATTCCCAGGGCAGATGGCAGCCTGCATCCAGAGACCGGGGCCCCAAACTGGCCGGCGTGAAGGCCATCCTTGCTCCAAGCTCTCTGTGCGGCTGCTGAGGCCAGTTGTGACTACCTGCAGCCCAACCCTCCCTCTGCCCAGTGTGGTTCCTTCCCCAATAGCCCCTTTAATAAACCTCCTGCACACAAACCGCCCATCAGCCTGCCTGCAAGAGCCCACCAAAATAAAAACAACAATGAGGAGGTTTTGGTTAATAAATGTTCAAAGAATGGTTTACCAATGCCACATTAAGTCAACTCCACTAATTATTTCCTTTCATATTCATGAGCATCTCAGGTGTCAGTGCCTCTAGCAATAATCCATAGGTAAAAAGTTCTCACTTTATGTAAATCCCCAGCCTATATGTAGTTGTTGTAGAGAAAGTGTCGATAATGATAAATTACGGTGTTTTTTATTTGGGGGACTTGGAGGATCCTAGTTCCCCAACCAGGGATTGAACCCAGGCTACTGCAGTGAAAGCACCAAGTCCTAGCCCCTGGACCACCAGGGAATTCCAATTAATGGTAAATTAAATGCAGCACTTACAGCCAAATAATTTCTAAGGCAAAATTATTAGACTGAACAGTATAAAACTGCTAATGTATGACTTTGGTGGGGGCGCGGCAGACTTTAAAAAATGGCAATTTCATATGATTCAACAGTATTCTCTCAAAAATATTTACCAAAAAGGTGAAAAGGTGAAAGTGTAAGTCACTTAGCCATGTCTGACCCTGCAACTCCATGGGCCATAGCTCACCAGGCTCCTCTGACCATGGAATTCGCCAGGCAAGAATACTGGAATGGGTGGCCATTCCTTTCTCCAGAGGATCTTCCCAATCCAGGGATGGAACTAGGGTCTCCTGCATTGCAGGCAGATTCTTTACCATCTGAGCCACCAGAGAAGCCCGGTTTGGGATGTAGATGCATCCTAATGACTTTGCCTTCCAACAAGAAGCATGTAGATGCTATGAAGATGTTAAAAATGGCCTTCCCTCTTTGAAGTATAAATGCAACAAGCAGAAAATAGCGATGAAAGTCAAGATAATGCCAAGATCTAGGGGCAAAGAAAAGAAACTGACCCACAGACCTAGGCGTCACACTGTGACTCATGGTCCAGGGTGATGTACTCGTTGCCTCTTGGGGTTTCATCCTCATGACAAGCTCCCATATCCTCTCTGCATTTTCTCCTCTTTCTATGCTCACCCTCTCTCCTAGAGACCTTCCTTGTCTGCAGGAAAGCATGGCAAGGAGAAGAATCTATAGCTTAAGGGGAGGAAACAAATTTTGTGCTTTTCTCTCTCCTTTCCATGAAAGGCTTTTCCATGGTGATACCAACATTTGAAAGTTTCCTAAGTTCATTATCCTTTCAGGCCCTTGTGACAATTCCTCAAATTTCCACAAATAAATGAGCTGATTCACTTCTCCAAAAATGTCTTGTCCCTACAAATACTTAATCATGAGAAGAACCTCTGAGTTTAGTCTGTTCCTCCCAGACTATTTTATTTATTGATTACTTTGTTTTTTGTGCTGATTTGACATTAGTATTTGGGCTTCTGATATATACTTTATGCCACTTAGAAAGTCTAATGATTGGTACAGAGAGCTCCAAGCTCTTACAACATGGCCTCTGGTCACCATGCTTACCTGGACTGGCTGCCTCGCTCTCTTTTCCCTCACCCCATGTAGGGTGCCTGTGAGAGTACAGAGAGCAAGGGGCACAGGGCCAAGAGCTCTCCTCTGCCCAGGGTGCCCTCCAGGACCTACTGGGGGCAAACTGAGGCTGAGTGAGCCAGGCCAGAGAAACAGGAGCAGGGCAGAGGCCAAGCCTGGTCCTTGAGAAACTAAAATCTTGTAGTCAGGAGCATTCAATGTGAAAACTTCCTGCTATCAGTAAATAGGGGAGTTCCTTCAAAAAATGTGTTTATAAGTAGGAAAGCAATGATTAGTGGAAAGTGGAGCATCAAGAAAGAAACTACGTACATAACACACACATCATTCTAAACCTACAACCGAGAGATAACCGCTTTAAATTTTCTTTGATGTGGAATCATTTTGTTGTATACCTGAAACTAATGAAATGCTGTATGTCAATCATACCGCAATTAAAAAAACAAAATGTCTAAAAAATTATCTCATTTCATTTTACTTGGATTTAGCAAGAAAAAAGTGAAGTGAAACTAGAGCAGTGATTGACCTTTATACACATCTATATATTTCCTCAAAACAAGACCTATTAGTTACTAAGGGACTCTTCAAAATGATTACAAAATATAAGGCTTTGGCATTAAAGTTAATGGGTATTTTTTTTAAGCTTATGATTCTGAATGGCCATAAGTTTAAGTTTCCAGATGCTGAGCTTAAATGACTGACTAATCATAATTCAAAGTCTTCAGGCTCCCTGACTTCAGGCTATACTACAGGTCATCAAAAGTCAAGCTACAGTCATCAAAACAGTATGGCACTGGCACAAAAAAGAAATATAAATCAATGTAACAGGGTAGAACATCCAGAAATAAACCCACACACCAATGGTCACCTAATATATGACAAGGGAGGCACGAATCCACAGGGAAGACAGTTTCTTCAATAAGTGGTGCTGGGAAAACTGGACAGCTACAAGTAAAGGACTGAAATCAGGACATTCTCTAACATTATACACAAAAATAAACTCAAAATGGGTTAAAGACTTAACTGTAAGACCAGATGCTATCAAACTCTTAGAGGAAAACATAGGCAGAACACTCTCTGGCATAAATCACAGCAAGATCTTTTTTGACCCACCTCCTAGAGTAATAAAAACAAAAATAAACAATGTGGTTTAATTAAACTTAACAGTTTTGGCACAACAAAGTAAACCATAAACAAAACAAAAAGACACCGCTCAGAATGGGAGAAGTTATTTGCAAATCAAGCAAACAACAAGGTTAGAGTTTAGTCTCCAAAATATACAAATGGCTCATTCAGTTCAATATCAAAAAATAAACTCAATCAAAAAATGCGCACAAGATCTAAACAGACACTTCTCTAAAGAAAGCATAAAGATTGCCAAGAGGCACATGAAAAGATGCCTAACATCACTAATTGCTACAGGAATGCAATTCAAAACTATAGTGAGGCATCACCTCACACCATTCAGAATGGTTATCATCAAAAAATCTAGAAACCAAAGATTCTAGAGAGGATGTAGAGAAAAGGGAACCCTCCTGTTGGGCCTCCTCAATAGCTCTGTGGTAAAGAGTCCGCCTGCCAATGCAGGAGACACAGGTTTGATCCCTGGGTCAGGAATTTCCCCTAGAGGAGGAAATGGCAACCCACTCCAGTGTTCTTGCCTGGAAAAATCCCATGGCAGAGGAGGCTGGCCAGCTCCAGTCCACAGGGTCACAAAGAGTTGGACACGACTGAGGGGGCACGCCTATGCTGTTGGTGAAAATGTAAATTGGCAACAGCCACTATGGAGAAGAGGATGGAGATTCCTTTAAAAATTAATAAATAAATAAAAATAGTTACCATATGATCCAGCAGTCCCACTCCTGGGCATATATCCAGAGAAAACCATAATTCAAAAAGATACATTTATCCCAATGTTCACTGCAGCACTCCTTACAACAGCCCAGGACATGGAAGCAACCTAAAAGTCCACTGATGGAGGAATGGATAAAAAAGATATGGGATACACACACCAAAAAAATGGAATGTTACTCAGTCACAAAAAAGAATGTAATAATGCCATTTTTCCATGCCATGGATGGACCTAGAGATTGCCATACTAAGTGAAGTAAGTCAGACAGAGAAAGACAAATGTATCCCTTATATGTGGGAATCTTAAAAAAATGGTACAAGGAGACCTATTTCCAAAAAAGAAACAGAGTCACAGATCTGGAAAACAAAGTTATAGTTACCAATGGGGAATATGGGAAGAAGATAAACTGGGAGATTGGGACTAACATACACACACTACTATATATAAAATAGATAACTAATAATTACCTACCATATAGTGCAGGGAACTCTATTCAATACTATATAACGACCTATATGGGAATAGAATCTAAAAAAGAGTATGTATATATATATGTACACATGATGTACAGCAGAAACTAACACAACATTATAAATCAACCATACACCAATAAAAATTTATTTAAAATAAAAATTTAAAAGATAGACAATAAATATGTTTGATGTGAGAATGGAAAAAAGTAAAATTCAAAGACACCATTACTATGTTAAAAACTACAAAATCTATTTCTTTTTTTTTTTTTTGACAAGGCAAGAGAGAAAGAATGATAACAAAATTTTATACCTGAGTTTACTCTCTAGGTGATTCTTCCAAAAAATATAAGGGAAAAGCTAATGTGCAAAGAAAATATGCTATAAAGATGACAAGCCACTTTCAGGAATAAAAAAGCACACTCAACAGAGGCAAATGCATATACCAAAGTACCCATTACAAGTCCAAAAAGGTTGTATTTAGTTCAGAGGGCCTGTCACTAGTTCTCATATACCACTAACAGCTCAAAGCTGACTTGTTTCACATTCAGACCATGACTTCCCTGTAGAGTGTTTTCTTGTATTTTCCAGAATATCTAGGGGCCATTCTTTATCTTGTTGGGGGAGGAAAAAAAAGACTCATGCCACCATCTCACTGATAGCAGGCTGTGGTGACATGTCTAGATCCTAATCACAAGATCTGCAAGATGTTACCCACTTTCTTCCTGGAAACGTTTTCCATGGAGCCCTCTGACTTCCTGTTCTAATTTGAACTCACTACTTTAGGCTGCAGAGCAACTGTCTTCATCCTAGGACATACCGTCACTGTCCTAGACTGGTTTCTTGGACCCATGTTTTTCTCTTTCCTGGGTTCCTTTTCTGCTTGGCTCTAGCACAGCTCTGAGTAACTCTTCTGGAAAAAGTACAGAGAAGATGATCTTGCCGAGTCTTTATCTGTGTCTGCAGGTATTTTTAGGCTTAGCCTAGCTGGTGTATATTTATGTGTTCAAATAATTTCCCTCAGAACCTGGAACTTGGTGTTTCATATTTTAACATCCACTCTTGCTGTTCAGAGTTTTCTGATCCAGTGTGACTTTAGTCGGGCAAGTTTATGTTTTCTTTCTGAAAACTTTAAGAATATTCCTTTTATTCTTACAGGGCAAAAATGTCACCAATATGTACTGAGATGGGACCTTTTCAATCTGAAGACCAAGTCATTTCTCTCTTTTGAGAAAAGTCACATCTTCTCTCCATATTCTCTTTCCCTTGAAAGTGAACTGCTTAGATCTTTTCCTAAGCCTGGTGGGCTACCGTCTATGGGGTCACATAGAGTCAGACACGACTGAAGCGACTTAGCAGCAGCAGCAACCATTTTTCCCCTCTCTTTTGACATCATGTCTCTAAGTTTCAAAAGATTTCTTTTTTTCAAATTTATTTTCCAAATTTCTAATTCAGTCCTTGGCTGCATCTATTTTTTTCAGACTTCTGTGGAATTCTGAAATTATTTATTTATTTTTTTTGGCCACACCATGAAACCCTGTGGGGTCTTAGAGGGAACCCATACCCCCTGCAGCGGAAGCACACAGTCTTAACCAGTGGACCTCCAGGGAAGTCCCTGAAATTAATTTTGAGAATCATATTGTCAAGATTTCAATGTCAACAATTCTAGTTTTCTAATTATTCCTTTAAATGGCAACTTGTTTTCAATGTATGGATATAATGTCCTCTTGGATCTCTCCAATCTCTACTGAGACCATCTCAAAAGTTCTCCTCCCCAGCACTACCTCCTTTTCCCCTAGAGAAAGTTGTTCTGCTTGTTCACAGTTCAACTCCTCCCTTGCACCAACAGTTCCTCTTTAATTACCTGGTTATCTTTAGGCTTACATGTTGGCAGATGGAGAGCCAGTTTGCCCTGGGCTTCCCTTGAGCTGTGTTTTGAGTAGTAGTATATTGTAAGAGGTGAGGATTGGGGATCGGGAAAGTTTGGGCGAGGTCATCTCAGGTTGACTGTAGTGTTTTATGTTTATCCTCCTTCAACTGCGCATCCTGTTAATAACAGATACTATATGGGGCTCTGAGGGTCACTGGACTAGGACCTCTATTTTAATACTGTTCCTAATACTTGATTGCAGATTTGCAGAAGTAAGCAAATCATAGTCAAGACCAAGAAGTTACTAGGAAAAGAGTGTCATGCTGGGGATACAAAAGAGAGAGGAGAAACTGGAAGATTTAGAGTGAGTGTAAGAGGACTGACAAAAGATTTTTAACGGAGGGGGAGAGAGAGAGGCCAATCTGATGGGAAGGGACTTCCCTCGTGGTCCAGGGGTTAAGACTCTGCACTCCCAAAGCAAGGGACCTAGGTTCCCTGGTCAGGGAACTAGATTCCACATGCCTCAACTAAGACCCAGTGCAGCCAAATAAATAAATCTTTTTTAAAAAATCTAATGGGAAATAGGAATACTTCTACTCCTGCCACCTACTGCTGTTTTCCCAGAGAGAGATTTAAAGACTGATTTCCATTTTTCACTTGCCTCCCCAACAGAAATATCTACTCCTGCCTCTTCACAGAGTTCTGCAGAATTGAGGGCAAAGCCATGAAGCAGTTGGGAAGAGGAGGCCATGTTGTTCAGGGTCCAAGGACCCAGCACAGCCCTGACCGGCTGCTCAGGCTCTGGCTCAGCTCCTCCGTGGGCGACTGCCCTATTGCACAACACCACCATGATGAGTCCACATCCCTTCCTAGCTGAACTTGCAAGTCAAGTTACCATCTCTGCTGCTCAGCCAACTGATTAGGACAGCAACCTTGATGAGCTTCACATGCTATCAAAACTTTTTTTTAAATGTAGGCATATTATAGAGGAGGTTTATTTGCAATGGTAAACTTGAAGTAACCCAAATATACATCAATATTAATTAGTGAATAGGTTAACAAATTTCAGTATAGCCATAAAATTGAATACCAGCCAACAATAAACAGGAAGAAGCTATTGATTCACACATGGGTGATTCTCAAAAATAGGCCAAGAAAAAGAAGCTGGACACAAAAGAGTGTGGATTCTCTGGTCCCATCTAAAGAGAATTCTACAAAAGGTAAATTTAATCTATAGTGATTAGTTATAGTGGTTGACTAGAGCCAAAAGCAGAATTATAACTGAAAATGTTCATGAAAGAATGAGGTGATGTAAATGTTCTCTAGGCTGATTTTGCTGGTGGTAGCACCAGTGTATGCATTTTTCACCCATCTAATCATGAACTTAAAATTAGTGGACTTTATTGTGTATATAAATTATATCTTTAAAAAGTTGATTTTTAAAAAATAAAAGGGAAAAAGTAATTCACTGCCTTTTTTGTGCTCTTTCTGAGTCATATTGTACATTCAAATCATTAGATATTTGCTCAACCTTAAATATGATACCCTGATAGTCTATAATTAATAGAAATCTACACATAACACTACTATTCCTTTAAATCTTTGCCCCATGAACTCTAGATATTCAGGTGATATCTTCTAGTAGGATCACCTATCAAAACTTTTAAAACTACCACTTATAGAAATTTTCAAACATATTCAAAGATAAGAACAGATAATGAATGTGCCTGTCACCTAATGCCTTAGTTTGCCTGTGCTCCTATAACAGAAGAGCATGGACTGGGTGGCCTACTAACAATAGAAATGTACTTCTCACAGCTACAGGTCAAGATCAAGGTGCAGGAATGGTTGAGTTCAGGTGAAAGTCCTCTTCCTGGTGCACAGACATTCTTCTCATGTAACCACACACAGGGGAAGGGAAGGGACTGGGGAGCTCCGTGTGGTTTCTTTTAAGGACACTAAGCCCATTCAGGAGGACCCCACCCTCATCACTTAATCACCTTACAAAGGCCCAATATCCTTTACAGTGTTAAGATTTCAACACATGAATTTGGGGTAGATGCAAACTTTCCATCTGTAGTGTTAGGAGGAGGAAACTTACTCCCACCACTTGAGTTCCTGTGGCTGGACTAATAAAATTGGCACAAGACAGATTAAGGGAAAAGAAACTAATTTTAATTATGTGCACAGAGATCTCATAGAAATGGGGCCTAAGGGGAAAGTGAAAGTGAAGTCACTCAGTCATGTCCGACTCTTTGTGACCCCATGGACTGCAGCCTACCAGGCTCCTCCATCCATAGGATTTTCCAGGCAAGAGCACTGGAGTGGGGTGCCATCAAAGCAGGCAGCTTTTATACTTTTTAGACAAAGAAACAATAAATTCATGAGGAATTGACACCACAAAGAAACTCAGGTTTGGAGTGATCAATTAGTAAAGAATCTAAACAGTTTGAGCTGGGGTAGTAAATAAAAGAAGTAACAAGGTTTATTTATACAAGCTCTGGGCCCAAATTCCCCACCTCTAGCAATAAGGGTGTCCTTCTACTTCCAAGTGTGGAGAGTACACATTTCACGTGAGAGACTGATTTTCTGCTTTGGAGGAAACAAAAGGTCAGACTGTCCCTTTCACATTGGCCATTTCTTACATAACTTTAATTCAAAATTATTAGAATGCCACTGAGGCACATCCTGGGGGCCACCTACTGGATCCCAATAATAGCATTCAATTTCAAAATTATATCAACATTTTGCCAATTTAAGAACCTACTTTTGGGGTGGGGATGGGAGGAAAAAGAACCTATTTCAGCAGGATTCATTTTTCAAAATAAGACTCTCCTTTTTCAAAAAAAAAAAAAAAAGACTCTCCTTTTTCATAAACATGCATCTAAGCTCCACTTCTGGTAATCCTATCATCGAGCCCAAAAAAACGCAGTTTTATAGCACTTCATAAGTAATTCTGATGCCCAAAGAAAATTGAAAGCCATTGCTGTAGTGAAATGAGAACAGGAGTATGATTCTATGATATACAGGACATTCAAAATCTTTGATAAATAAGAGAAGACCCAGAAGACATAAAAGGAAAATAGTTACATCGCTCCCTATAAAATATGTAAATAGCAGGGTAGCAAAAGATCACAAAGACAAAAGGGTGAGAGAAATATTTTCAAGATAGATAATATCCTTAATTCATGGAGACTTCTTATAAATTAGCGATATTTGTTCAAAATAGCAAATATTTGTAAAATCTCATAGACAAAGGCTCTGAAGAAACATAAACTGTTCAGATTGAGATCTGAAAATGGCAAATAATCTATATGTAGATTCACTGTCTCTTTACAGATCAGGAAAATGCAAATAATAAGAAATTGTTTCCAACCATCAAATTAGCCAAAATTGAGAGGATTCCTCATTTCCTGAGGTTGGTAAGGTTTGGGGAAGAGAGCCATTTCTGTTCACTTATAATAGGACTATAAATTGCTGCAAACTTTTTAGATAGTAATCAGGCATTGTGATTTAAAATGTATAATGCACATACTCTTGAACTGGATACTTAGAGGCATCCAGCCAGGAGAAATAAGTTCAGTTCAGTCGCTCAGTCATGTCCAACTCTTTGAGACCCCATGAATCACAGCACTCCAGGCCTCCCTGTCAATCAACAACTCCCAGACTTCACTCAGACTTACGTCCATCCAGTCAGTGATGCCATCCAGCCATCTCACCCTCTGTTGTCCCCTTCTCCTCCTGCCCCCAATCCCTCCCAGCATCAGAGGCTTTTCCAATGAGTCAACTCTTCTCATGAGGTGGCCAAAGTACTGGAGTTTCAGCTTTAGCATCATTCCCTCCAAAGAAATCCCAGGGCTGATCTTCTTCAGAATGGACTGGTTGGATCTCCTTGCAGTCCAAGGGACTCTCAAGAGTCTTCTCCAACACCACAGTTCAAAAGCATCAGTTCTTCGGCGCTCAGCCTTCTTCACAGTCCAACTCTCACACCCATACATGACCACATAGCCTTGACTAGACGGACCTTAGTCAACAAAGTAATGTCTCTGCTTTTGAATATGCTGTCTAGGTTGGTCATAACTTTTCTTCTAAGGAGTAAGCGTCTTTTAATTTCATGGCTGCAGTCACCATCTGCAGTGATTTTGGAGCCCAGAAAAATAAAGTCTGACACTGTTTCCACTGTTTCCCCTTCTATTTCCCATGAAGTGATGGGACCAGATGCCATGATCTTTGTTTTCTGAATGTTGAGCTTTAGGCCAACTTTTCACTCTCCACTTTCACTTTCATCGAGAGGCTTTTTAGTTCCTCTTCACTTTCTGCCATAAGGGTGGTGTCATCTGCATATCTGAGGTTATTGATATTTCTCCCAGCAATCTTGATTCCAGCTTGTGCTTCTTCCAGCCCAGCATTTCTCATGATGTACTCTGCAGAGGAGTTAAATAAGCAGGGTGACAAGATACAGCCTTGACGTACTCCTTTTCCTATTTGGAACCAGTCTGTTGTTCCATGTCCAGTTCTAAATTGCTTCCTGACCTACATACAGATTTCTCAAGAGGCAGGTTAGGTGGTCTGGTATTCCCATCTCTTTCAGAATTTTCCATAGTTTATTGTGATCCACACAGTCAAAGGCTTTGGCATAGTCTATAAAGCAGAAATAGATGTTTTTCTAGAACTCTCTTGCTTTTTCCATGATCCAGCGGATGTTGGCAATTTGATCTCAGGTTCCTCTGCCTTTTCTAAAACCAGCTTGAACATCAGGAAGTTCACGGTTCATGTATTGCTGAAGCCTGGCTTGGAGAATTTTGAGCATTACTTTACTAGCATGTGAGATGAGTGCAATTGTGTGGTAGTTTGAGCATTCTTTGGCATTGCCTTTCTTTGGGATTGGAATGAAAACTGACCTTTTCCAGTCCTGTGGCCACTGCTGAGTTTTCCAAATGTGCTGGCATATTGAGTGCAGCACTTTCACAGCATCATCTTTCAGGATTTGAAATAGCTCCACTGGAATTCCATCACCTCCACTAGCTGTGTTTGTAGTGATGCTTTCTAAGGCCCACTTGACTTCACATTCCAGGATGTCTGGCTCTAGATGAGTGATCACACCATCATGATTATCTGGGTTGTGAAGATCTGTTTTGTACAGTTCTTCTGTGTATTCTTGCCACCTCTCCTTAATATCTTCTGCTTCTGTTAGGTCCATACCATTTCTGTCCTTTATCGAGCCCATCTTTGCATGAAATGTTCCCCTGGTATCTCTAA
This sequence comes from Oryx dammah, assembly GCF_014754425.2. Classification (NCBI taxonomy): domain Eukaryota; kingdom Metazoa; phylum Chordata; class Mammalia; order Artiodactyla; family Bovidae; genus Oryx; species Oryx dammah. The sequence continues at coordinate 47,754,780 of NW_024070202.1, read as the reverse complement.
TTTTCTTGAAGAGATCTCTAGTCTTTTCCATTCTGTTGTTTTCCTCTATTTCTTTGCATTGATCACTGAGGAAGGCTTTCTTATCTCTTCTTGCTATTCTTTAGAACTCTGCATTCCAGATGCTTATATCTTTCCTTTTCTCCTTTGCCTTTAGCTTCTCTTCTTTTCACAGCTATTTGTAAGGCCTCCCCAGACAGCCATCTTACCTTTTTGCATTTCTTTTCCATGGGGATGGTCTTGATCCCTGTCTCCTGTACAATGTCACGAACCTCATTCTATAGTTCATCAAGCACTCTATCAATCAGATCTAGGCCCTTAAATCTACTTCTCACTTCCACTGTATAATCATAAGGGATTTGATTTAGGTCATACCTGAATGGTCTAGCGGTTTTCCCTACTTTCTTCAATTTGAGTCTGAATTTGGTAATAAGGAGTTCATGATCTGAGCCACAGTCAGTTCCTGGTCTTGTTTTTGTTGACTGTATAGAGCTCCATCTTTGGCTGCAAAGAATATAATCAATCTGATTTCAGTGTTGACCATCTGGTGATGTCCATGTGTAGAGTCTTCTCTTGTGTTGTTGGAAGAGGGTGTTTACTATGACCAGTGCATTTTCTCGGCAAAACTCTATTAGTCTTTGCCCTGCTTCATTCTGTATTCCAAGGCCAAATTTGCCTGCTACTCCAGGTGTTTCTTGACTTCCTACTTTTGCATTCCAGTCCCCTATAGTGAAAAGGACATCTTTTTGGGGTGTTAGTTCTAAAAGGTCTTGTAGGTCTTCATAAAATCATTCAACTTCAGCTTCTTCAGCGTTACTGGTTGGGGCATAGACTTGGATTACTGTGATATTGAATGGTTTGCCTTGGAGACGAACAGAGATCATTCTGTTGTTTTTGAGATTGCATCCACATAGTGCATTTTGGACTCTTTTGTTGACCATGATAGCTATTCCATTTCTTCTGAGGGATTCCTGCCCGCAGTAGTAGATACAATGGTCATCTGAGTTAAATTCACCCATTCCAGTCCATTTTAGTTCGCTGATTCCTAGAATGTTGACATTCATTCTTGCCATCTCTTGTTTGACTGCTTCCAATTTGCCTTGATTCATGGACCTGACATTCCAGATTCCTATGCAATAAAGCTCTTTACAGCATCAAGTATAAGTCTATTAAGACCTGCATTTCATGGAAAGCCTCTGCAACTAGCATTTACTAATGACCTACTATGTTCTGACAGCTGTGCAAAGTGATTACAAAGGATGCTTTAATTAATCCACATGCCAACTTTATGAGGCAGTTTCCATTATCTCAGGGAAAAAAAGACTAATATTTAGAAATTTTTAATATTTCTCCAAAGGTTTTTTTAAAAATGTGCCAGTAAATGTTGGAGTTAGAACCTGGAACTGGTCAACACAACTACAGAGTTCATGCTCTCGGTCACTGCAATGTGTTGTGGAACTAGATAGAAATAACCAAAACAGAAAACAAACACCAATGCCCTGGGTAGAGAACAGTCTTTACAATGAGCCCAACCCCTAGAAACACAAAATGCCCCACTCTGGTATCACAATTAAAATTCATTTTGGGATTAGGAAAGTTGGAACAAATACATTTTCCATAGAGACAGAAAGAAGTTGTGATGAGGAAGAAAGACAAGAATGAAAGTCTTCTTAGATGCAAAGAGTTTTCTCTGCCAGGCAACCTCAACTGTTCCTTGTAAATGCCTGGTTCAAGGACTTCCAACCGGGCCCCAGGCAAGGTGCAATTTCCCCACTTTCCCTCTAGAAGCAGCTGTGTTGGACTCACCCCAACTGATCCTCCCAAGGCAAAGGGTTGAGGGTGTCAGCAACTTTTTTCCTTGGCAGAGGAATAGTGAGTATGAGGATACTCAGGGCACAGGAAACATGGCCTCAATTTTCCTGGAAAATGACCACTTGTTTGTTTTATCGCCTTGGAATTTGGAGAGAATGTCATGAATACTCTTTCCTCATCAAGCCCCTGGCTGACCCTACCCTGAAACCTTAACCCTTGGTGGGAAGGAGAGAAGCGTCTTATCCATAGCAAGGTCATTGCCCCCAAGCTCTGGGTTTCAGAGCAGATTCTCCTAAGCCATTTCGTCCCAGGTTTTATGTCCAGATTGTGGGAAAAGATTCCATAGATAAACCACATGCCAGAGCTGTAGCTCTGGGTCCAGAGTACCCAGAAGCATGTATTAGAATACGTTCTCACTTAACTATGCTTTTAAAATAGTGATCAGTATAAACAAGTTGCAAGGACCAACGTCGTATGTTATAAAACAAGATTATGATTGATCCAATTCGGTACACTTGAAACCAGTAACAAGCAATATAAAATAAGCAAGTAGTAGGTATTAGCCTGATGATCTAATTAACAGACTGTGACAATCACAGTCCTAGAGTTGTTTTTTGCTTATCGTCAACTGTTATTAACAGCTACTTAACCTAACCTTGTTCTCTCTTCAGACTCAGTAAACACACTTCTAACTTGTCCAAACCCCTGCCTTACAGTAAAAAACTCGTAAGCATATTTACTGCTCAAGCCCCAATAATGCAGTATTTCAGATAGACTCTCCCCCCATCAAAGCTCCTATTAAGTTCCTTTTCTTGTAGGAAAAGGTGGCGTTACCAGAAGGTATGATGCTCTTCCCACGAGCTCAAGAGCCCTGAGGACCACAAATGATCACATATCTTCCCGAGCTTTGACCAAAACCCAGGGAGAGAAGACTGGCCTGCAGCATCAGCTAGGTAGGAAGTGCTCAGACTCTGGACAGAGTACTACTTGGGTTCAGATCCCAGCTCTGCCTCTTAACTGCTATGTGAACCTGGACAAGATACTTCACTTCCCTGTGCCTTGGTCATGCCATCTGTGAAATGGGTTTCTCCTTCACAGGCTTAAGGAACAAATGAGAAGTTACATGTAAAACATATAGCAATATGACTGCACAGAGAAAACACTCAATAAACATTCATTTTAGTTATTTTTCTCTCAACCCTTTCTTCACCTAGAAAATCAGAAGTGACTATATTTCTCCACTTCTTAGGGTTGTCAGGAGAATTAAATGAGATAACGCATGGACTTTTCAATGCCTAGCACCATAGTCAATAAATGTTAGTGGATTATTTTAAACTTTATACTTTTCATTTCAATTTCCACTTGAATCAAGAATTTAGAAATCAGAACACAACTGCTTCCCCTACTAAGATTCACAGGTAATAATTTTCTAGTTAGTCCTTTTTATCTTTATAGTCCTTCTTTTTTTTTTTTTTTTTTTTTTGAGCAAACCCTGACACAGGAATCAGATTATAATGGTATTGGCATGACTCCATGAAGTGCTGGCCAAGTGATCTCAAGAAATATCAGAATCTTAGGTTTCTTAACTGTAAAACCAGATAAAAATGTCTCTCTTTTAAAGTAGAAAGATCTCCAGAGGGTAATGAATGAAACATGCTTTGAAAACAATTAAACAATGCAGCAATGTAAGACCTCATCATTTTCCCAGGATGAATGAGGACTTACTAGAATAAATATAAATAGAGCATAATATAGATCTATAAAGCAGTTTCTCCATTGACTAGAGCAGATTTAAGTTTTAATCTGCTTTAAATGGTTAAGAATCTCTTGGGAGAAGCTGAATAGGACAGAATTCCACCACAACCATCAGTTAATCAGTCTGTGTGCTATAGGAAATGAGGCCAAAAGAATAGGAAATAGATAGACTTTTTTCACATGGATCAAGAAGCTAAGCTTTACTTCCAAGTGCCAGGCCAAGTCTTTAGGCATTTTGTGGATGTGTTTGCTTCACGTTAATTTTTATTCTACGTCTCAACAGTCTCTAATGAAGACAATGAGCTAAACTTTGTCTGACGATCTCTCAGTCTCTCTTCCTCTCTAAAAATAAATCCACAAACATCAACAGAACGTGGTAGGTAAGCGTTCACACTTCTACTAGAAAATGAATATTAATTAAGTCAAGAAAAAAAATCCTTACTTCCAATCCTCAAAACAGTAGGTATCTTTCTTTTTTTCCCTCTATTTTTCTTTAAAGCAAATAGATTTTTTCTATTTGAATTTATGAACTGGTGTATGCCTAAGAAAATTAAAAGAAGATTTGAGATGCAAGAAAAGGAATCTTTGTTACCTTTTCCCTTTTACCTCTACACTGGCAGTAGTGCTGGTAACCCAAATAGCTAGCCATTAAGATCTCTGTGTTAATCCACCCCAAAATATCCTACTATTAGTTCCATACCAAATGCATTTTGTTCTGATGAGGAAGATGCTCAGAACAGTCAAAATGTTGATAAAACCCATGAAAAAGGAAGAAGAGGAAACGCTTTCATCTCACAATGAGTGTATCAATGTACAAAGAAACTGAAGCCTACAGCCCCCATCACATGCCAACCTGCAGTTCAGTGTGAGATCAGAGAACTTCCTCCTGGTGTCTGCATCTATTCCTAATTGCCCTACTTAAAAGGGAAAAAAAAGTGAGAGAAATATAAATTGGGGTTTATGTGTGTGTGTAAACAGACCTTTTTTCACTGTGTATTTACTGATTGTCTACTCTAAGCAGAGCACTGCCAAGCACACAAGGCTAAATGAGACATGGTCTGCTCTGTTGCAAAGGTTTCCTTCCAGAAAAGTGGATTAGACAGAACAATGGGGCCTTATACCCACTCCTCTCCCTACCCCCTCACTCCCACTCTCCCCGCAACCCCTACCCCCTCCCACCCTGCCTACTGCCCCCCCCACACCCCCACCACCGCTTCAACCAGCAGACCATCATCTGAAGCAGGTCGTGAATCCCCTCCTTCACAATCTTCCATAAGGGTTACAGAGTCCTCCCTCTTCATTCATCCTGGGCTCGTCACAACTGGAATCCATGCCTAGCATGCCCAGCCCACACAGAGTGCTCTAGCACCCCCCAAATAAACCATGTGACTGTGCCCAGCCCTAGCTCCAGCTCTCTTCTTTGCCGCCAGAACTGCTGCTGCTTTTCGCTTCCCACCTACACCCGGCACTTCATCCCCCACCCTACCCTACTCCCACCCAGGAAGCTGTCCCTACTCCCACCTGCCTCCCCCTGCAGGCCCTTGTATCTCCTGCCCATCAGCCCTGGAGATGCTGTCTCTATCGTTGTGTCATTTTCCACCATTCTCCCCAGCTCCACCATGAACCTGAGAAGGCAAGAACCACGTCTTTATCCTCTCCACCCTCGGAGCCAAGGGCAGAAAAACTTAAGAAATCTGTGGTTTTGAATTAAACAGAATACTATAAAGCAGTCCATGCTGACTGTCTTCAGAGGGACCCCTAGAGAGTTGTGAAAGTCCAATGGAAGAAGAGAGGAAGAGGAAGTTACAGGAAGGATTCTTTCCAGCAGCCTTAAATAAAACCTGCAGTGTCAAGAAATCAATAGATTCTCAAATCTCAGAAATGCACAAGGATAAAGGGCACACACTCCTGCAAGTGCCAACAGAAACCTTTAGCTAAATAAACAGTGATGTAATGTTAGTAAAAATCAAAATAAACCTTTTTAAAAACAAATAGTGCGTGAGCCACAGCTTTAAGCTTGTAAACTGACTTTTAAAGGGGCATAGGACAGAGGTTAGGAACCATCAGGAATACCTCCACTATGAAGCAACATGCACTGGCGAAACACAAGACCTTTGAACTCACAGCTTTAGTTCGAATCTTGGTTCGGCCATTTGGTAGCTGTTTACAGTGGCTATCATCAAAAAGACATGAGATAAATGCTGGAAACTCTTGTGCACTGTTGGTGGGAATGTAAACTGCTGCAGCCATTATGGGAAACAATGAAGAGGTTCCTCAAAAATAGTTAAACACAGAAGTGCCGTACGATGCCGCAATTCCACCTCTGGGACCATTTCCAAAGGAAATGAAAACACTAACTCAAAAGATATCCGCATCACCATGTTCATGGCAACAATATTTAAGAGTCAAGGCATGGAAACACCTACTGACATATGAATGGATCAAGAAAACATGATATATACACACACATAATGGAATACTATTCAGCCATTAAAAATGAGGGGACCCTACCATCTGCTACAATATGGATGGACCTTGAGGGCATTATGCGAAATGAAGTAAATCAGACAGAGAAAGACAAATACCATATGATCTCATTTATATGTGGAATCTAAAAAATAAAAAGACAAAAGCAAAAACTCAGACTCATAGAAAAAGACAGAGTCTGTCACCACCAGACTCTGGAGGCAGGGGAAGGGAGAACTGGAAGCAGGTGGTCAAAGCACAAGTTTCCAGTTTACAAGATGGATAAGTGCTGGGTGGGCAGGGGCAGCGATGTGCAGCATGATGGCTATAGCTAACACTGCTGCGTGACACACAGCAAAGGTGTTGGGAGTAAATCCTAAGAGTGCTCATCACAAGGAAAAAAAAAGTTTTTTTCTTTTTTTTTTGCTTTCTCTTTTTATATTTTCACCTTTTTCTATATCAGATGATGATGCCATCCAAACTTACTGAGTTAATCATTTCACTATATATGTAAGTCAAACCATTATGCTGTATACCTTAAACTTCTACAGTGATATATGCCAATTATATCTCAACAAAACTGGGGAGGGGCTGAGGAGATGGGTAAAGAAGATCCAGAATGTAAAAGGTTGCCACTTTGAATGGAGTGGCCACGGTAGACCTGCCTGAGAAGGTAATGTTTAAGCAAAGAGGGTGAGGGAGGGAGCTCTCCAGATACCTGAGGGAAGAGTGGTCCCGGCAGGAAAAATAACCAGTGCAAAGGTCCTGGGGCAGAGTCATCCTTAATGTGTTCCAGCTTCATAAGGGTGTCAAGAGTAGCTGGAGCAGGGGAAACAAGGAAAGCTGTAGAAGAGAAGGTCGGGGGAGTAGGCCACTATAAAGACTTTGGTTCTGATTTGAAAGACAGAGATCCATGGTGTGGTTTTGAATATGGAGTCACTCTGACTGCATCAGCCTAGAGGTAAAAAGGAGGGACCAACTGTAAAGACAGAAGCAGGAAGAATCACTAGAACGCTTTTATATGAAGTCAAATGAGCGATTATGGCAACCAGAACAGAGCTGTAGCAGCAGAGGTGAAAAGTGCAACAATCCTGGCTACACAGCTGACCTTTGAACAACATGTATTTGAACTGCTTGGGTCCATTATATGCAATGGTAAACACTACAGTGCTACAGGAGTCACGGCTGGCTGGATCCCAGGATATGGAACCACAGATACAGAGAGCTGCCTGTAAAGTTATAACGTGGATTTTTGACTGCACAGAGGCCTGCACCCCTAACCTCCACATTGTTCAAAGGTCAACTATACATTGAAGCTGAGCTAGCTGGATGGATATAAAATGTGAGAGAGAGGAGGCAGGCAGCATCTGGTGTGAGCAAACTGAAAGGATGGAGTTGCCATTCACTGCGGTGGGGAGGGCTCTTAGGAGGGCCAGGTAGGTGATCGGGCATTTGGCTGTGGACATGTTGAGTCTGAGAAGCCCTGTACACATCCCAGAAAAGATGTGAAGGACACAGTTGAGAGTCAGAGGCAGCTGGTATCTGAATTTGGGAGAGAAGATATGGGTCAGCTGAGATGATGTGTTAGAAATTACAGTCTGCTTAACTATGGCCTTGAGTGTTATGTCACACCATAATTAGTCTTGAACCTGTGGTTCTCAAATTCTAGAGTTCACAAAAATCACCAGGAATGCTTATAAAATACTGATTCTTGGGCCCCATCCCCAGAGAGTCTAATTCAATTGGTTCTGGGATCCAGGGATAAGGGTGGGGAGGGAGAGTAAGGAATGTATATTGCTGAGCTCAAGGGATTCAGAAGGAGTTGACTCACAGACCAACCTCTGAAAAAATCTCAAGGTCTCTTCCCTTCTTCCCAAATCAGATATTCCAACTATCTGGACGATATTTCCTTAGTTTCTCCAATGACTCATAAAAATATGCCCTCCTTCAAAATATTAAGGAGGTGGGGGACAATGGTGCTGGACAAAGAGTGATGATACTTGTTTAAAGCACATCTCACCTGCTGCTTCATTATAGACAGTCTGAAGGTTGGTTTGGTCAGTTCCATCCCAGCAGGGCTGAGCCATGAGTTCAGTTGGAAAGTAGACCCAGGATGGTCTCCGATCCGTCATGCTTGTGCCACCTTAACTGCTGTTCACCCTAATCCCGCACGCCACAGTTATAGCAACGGAGTCATGTCAACAAGTCTCCTCTGAGAAAACAATGCTGAGTATCTACATGGACTGCATGATGTGAACATTTTCTGTGTTTAAGTATCCTATGCTGTTGTTCACTCACTCAGTCCTATCCAACTCTTTGCGACCCCATGGACTGCAGCACTCCAGGCCTCCCTGTCTTTCACTGTCTTCCGGAGCTTGTTCAAACTCATTGAGTCAGTGATGTATCCTACACGTGTGCTAAATCGCTTCAGCTGTGTCGGACTCTGGGCGACCCTATGGACTTTTCCCCGCCAGGCTCCTCTGTTCATGGGGATTCTCCAGGCAAGAAAGTTAGAATGGGTTGCCATGCCCTCCTCCAGGGGATCTTCCTAACCCAGGGATCAAACCTGTGTCTCTTGTGTCTCCTGCCCTGGCAGGCAGGTTCTTCACTGCTAGAGACACCGGGGAAGCCCAAGTATCCTATACCTAATATCGGTCACACAATAGGACACAATGCTTCCTTGAAGGGTGGGGCAGCCAGCCTCCAAGATGGTCCCCACTGATGCTCACCTCCTAGTGATCATGCCATTTTGTAGTCCCCTCCCCATTGAATAAGAGTAGAATAAACTAGTGACAGTAGGTGACTTCCAAAGTTAGACCATAAAGTCACAAAAGGCTTGTGGCTCCATCCTGGTCTCCTAGAGCTCCTACCCTGGGGGAAGCTGGCAGCCATGCTGTGATGACACTCAAGCAACCCTGTGGGAAGACCCAATGAAGGCAGAGAGAGACCTCCTACCAACAGCCAGCACCAATTTGCCAGCCACATGAGTTCAAGTGGATTCTCAAGCCCCCGTTAGACCTTCAGATGACCTTAGTCCCAGCAGACTTCTGCTGCAACTTCATGAGAAATCTCAAGCCAGAATCACCCACCTAAGCTGCTCCTGAATTCCAGATCCACAGAGACTATGAAAGGAAGGAAATGATGATTCTCGTTTTAAGCTAAATGTTGGGGTGATATGTTTTACAGCAATAAGTAAATAAAAAGGGATACCCTAAGTGTTCTCACAGCTTTCCATAAAGAAGCTCATTAAAACTCCTATGACTGCAATGAGATAAGCACTTTTTAGTAAGCCCTCATATTAGAAGAAAGAAATAGAGAAGGAGGAAGAAAAAGAAAACAAGCATTGAGAAGTTAAGTTCTTAGCCAAGGCTACTCACTCAGGAAGTAAAGCAGGGGTGGAAACCAGGCAGTCTGGCTCCAAAGTTTGTGTTCTTAGCCACCACACTGTCCTGCCTTGGGTGTGGGAGTTGCTTTGAAAAGAAAATATTTGTGCTTCTTAGCTTATTCTGAGTAATACTTTGTACTCTAAAATACCTCTTCTCTGTTTTGGCATTTACGCATAGTACTTTTTTTAGAAACTGACTGCAGTTCAAGACGTGATTTTTGACTTGGAGTAAACATTACTTTCTTCCAAAAAACACATTTCTAATACTATAAAACATCACTGGGAAAAAGTATTCAGGGATCAATTTTCACTTCACCGTCAAGCTATAGGCTCTTCAAAGCAAGGCACACCTCTTTCAGCCCAGCCTGCAATGAAGGAGACCTGGGTTCGATCCCTGGATTGGGAAGATCCCCTGGAAAAGGAAATGGCAACCCACTCCAGTATTCTTGCCTGGAGAATCCCATGGACAGAGGAGCCTGGCAGGCTACAGTCTACAGGGTCACAAGAAGTCAAACATGACTAAGCACAGCACACAGCAATGTTTACTCATCCTCACTGGATACACAGGATATTGTGGAGGAAACATAAAAAGAGCTAACAGTGAATCTTGCTTGAATCCTTACCACCCTACTTCATCTGCATAATGGGGCGTTTGCTGATGTTATCATGTATTCTGGGCCTTTTCTGTTAACCATCTCCCTAGCTTAACGATCAGCTCTTTGCATGAAAGACTAATGGTTTACATCTCTTGTACCCTCCATAGTGTGTTGCACATAATAGACTTTCAAGTCTTTAAGACATTTCAAACTTTCAAAAATAAAAATCATTCTAGTTGTTCCTTGAACAGCTTCCAATTCCACAAGCTCCTCTTGCTCTGACATCCATCATTTCTGTGGTGAGACTCAGTTAACCACCCTCTCCCTGGTCAGGTCAGAAATAAAAGGACAGAATGACAGTGCTCCCAGGGTTCTAATTGTGTCCAATGGAACCAACCCAAAGTCTACCACAGGGCTATTTTGCGTATTGTGAACCACACACTTTAGGAGGGACCTTGGCAAATTAGAGAAGAGTGACCAGGAGAAAGATCTGAAAACCTAACCATGAAGAAGGTTGAAAGGTGTTTAGTATAGAGAAGACTGTACTTGGAGCACATGCCCAAGCATTTGAAAAGCTGGCCTGGGAGAGGAGGAACATGCTAATTCTAACTGAGGGACCCCAGAGCCTTGCTGCCCCAGCTGTTTCAATGGGACGCAGGTATATGCCTATCAAAAAAAAGAGTTGGGTGGGTGAATAAATTAGGCAAATGCCACAAAGGCAATCCCCCTCTGAGAGTCACAGAGCACATTAGCATACATAAGATTCTGAGAAAATCCTCAAAGAAAGAAACCTGTGTTAGAATTTATTTACCATATCTATTGTCTTCACTTTCACTCTTCACTTTCATGCATTGGAGAAGGAAATGGCAACCTACATCAGGTTCTTGCTTGGAGAATCCCAGGGATGGGGGAGCCTGGTGGGCTGCCGTCTATGGGGTCGCACAGAGTTGGACACGACTGAAGCGACTTAGCAGCAGTAGCATTGTGTACACTACTCTTATTTCCCCATATAATGTCTATATTGCAGGCAGATTCTTTACTGTCTGAGCCACTAGGAAAACAAATAAGGCAAATATTGCAGTAAAGTGAGTCACACGAGTTGTTGGTTTCCTGGTGCATATAAAAGGGATGCCTACACTATACTGTAGTCTACTAAGTGTTCAGTAGCATTATATCTAAAAAAAATGTATATACCTTAATTTTAAAATACTTTACTGCTAAAAAATGCTAATCATCATCTGAACCTTCAGTGAGTCATCATCTTTTTACAACTGTTACATCAAAGATCTCTGACCACACATCATGGTAACAAATATAATACCGATCAAGTTTGAAACATCGCAAAAATTACTAAAATGTGACAGAGAAACACAAAGTGAGCAGATGCTATTGGAAAAACAGTATTGATAAACTTGTTCAATGCAGGCCTGCCACAAATCTTCAACTTGTAAAAAACACAATATCTGAAAAATGCAATGAAGCAAAGCACAATAAAACAAGCTATGCCTGTAGCAGGCTCAAGATTCTGTGGTTCTCTGATAATTATCAGGACAGAAAACAAAATTTCCATGTTGGGGTTTCCATGCTCATTTGGTCTTCCATCTGGAATCAGGGGTCTCCGCTTCATTAGAAATAAACAGTCTCACTATTCTTATCTTCCAATTACATTTATAGCATTATAATTATTTATAAATATGCCTGTCCTTCTAGACAATGACTTAGCCTGGAGGACACGGTCTACCTGCTCCTCAGCTATGTAATGGACATGATAATAGTACCTACATCGTGTCTAACTTCCGTGGTCTTCATGACCTTCCTGCTACATTTCCCGTGCAGGGCAGAGTACTGCAAAGGAGAGAACTGCACACATTGCTGGGGGTTGGGAGGAACTGGGGAAGGGAGAGAGTGAGAGAGAGCACACACTCCAGAGATCTGTACAGTAGTCCCTTGAATAATTAACAGAGTACTGATTAGAGAATGTGTGTGAGAACTACCTGAAAGGGTTAAAGGAAACAGTACCTAGATTATATGCAGACCTAGGATTAGTGTCTGTTCCTGCTAACTAGACTGGAAAACACTATTAATTCAAATATGTGGTACTCAAAAGCATCATGCATCAGTAATAAGGAATAATTAATCCTAAAATAATGACAATTCTGGTTCTGCCTAACAAATCTTGAAAATAAGCCCTGAAAGGCTTAAACTTTTTTTAATTTTAAAATTTATTTTTTTACTGTTATAAATGCATTAACTGAATCCCAGAACAAAGCTCAAGAATCTTTATAAAGATATAAAAAATCCAGTACCCGAAAAGGTAAAATTTATAATATCTAGCATCCAATCAAAAATAACTAGACATGCAAAGTAGCAAAAAACCACAATCTACTACAAGGAGAAAAAAACCCAATTGAACTCAAAACGTAATGGACACAGATGCTAGAATAATCATAAAATGACATTAAAATAGTTATTGTAACTATATTTTTATCCACAAAGCTGGAGAAAATATTGAACATGTTAAGTAGTGACATGGGAGTCATTCTTAAAAGAGGCAACTTCCAGAGATGAAACTCACAATATTTGTGATAAAAAATAAATAAAATTAGGTTACTATGTAAAATAGATAGCCAGTGGGAATTTGCTGTATGACTCAGGGAACTCAGACAGGGGCTCTGTAACAGTGGGATGGGGAGGGAGATGGGGATGGGGGACATGGGTGTACCTATGGCTGATTCTTGTTGATGTATGACAGAAAACCACAAAATTCTGTAAGGCACTTCAGTTCAGTTCAGTTCAGTCGCTCAGTTGTGTCCAACTCTTTGCGACCCCATGAATTGCAGCACGCCAGGCCTCCCTGTCCATCACCAACTCCCGGAGTTCACTCAGACTCACATCCATCGAGTCAGTGATGCCATCCAGCCATCTCATCCTCTGTCGGCCCCTTCTCCTCCTGCCCCCAATCCCTCCCAGCATCAGAGGCTTTTCCAATGAGTCAACTCTTCGCATGAGGTGGCCAAAGTACTGGAGTTTCAGCTTTAGCATCATTCCTTCCAATGAACACCCAGGACTGATTTCCTTTAGGATGGACTGGTTGGATCTCCTTGCAGTCCAAGGGACTCTCAAGAGTCTTCTCCAACACCACAATTCAAAAACATCAATTCTTCAGTGCTCAGCTTTCTTCACAGTCCAACTCTCACATCCATACATGACCACTGGAAAAACCATAGCCTTGACTAGACAGACCTTTGTTGGCAAAGTAATGTCTCTGCTTTTTAATATTCTATCTAGGTTGGTCATAAGGCAATTATCCTTCAATTAAAAAAATTAAAATAAACTAAATGAGGTTAGGACCATATTAAACATTATGAGAAAATGATCAGAGTTTAAAGACATAGCAATAGAAGTTATCCAAAATAAAACACAGGAAAAAGACCAAAATATAAACAGAGCATCAAAGAACTACGCAAAAACATCAAGAGGCCTAATACACACATAGCTAGTTTCCAAAGGAGAGAAAAGAGACAGAGAAACAAAAACACATGCATAAATCATAGCTTCAATTTTATAAAATTTGATAAAAATTATAAACACATCCAAGAAGTTCAACAAACTCCTTGCACAAGCCCAAGAAACATGAATACAACTATACCAAAGCATATAATGTATCAAATTTCTAAAAACCAGTGTTAAAGGGAAAAATTGTAAAGCCAGACAGAGAAAATAGACACTTTACATTCAGAGAAACAAAAATAAGCAAGATATTAGAAATAATGTAAACTAGCCAAAAATGAAGCAACCTCTTAAAGGAACAAAAAGAAAAAATTCACTTATACCCTGTGAAAATATCTTTCAAAAATATATGTGAAATAAAGACATTGAGGCCTGTAAGAGTGACAAAAACTTCTCATGGGCAATTGTACACTATTAAAAAAAAAGAAAAAAAGGTGAAATCCTTACCTTCGGAAAGGTAAGAATAAGGAGGGAAAGGAATGGAAATTATGTCAAGTGAAAATGTGGATCCATTCAAAAGATTGAAGACCACTGGAAATGATAACTATGTTGGTCCAGTATTTTTCTTCTTATTTAACTCTTTAAAAGACAACTGTCTATTTAAAATGGATAATACATCATGACCAGTGTGTGGGGGTTAATCCCCCAAATGTAAAGTTAATTTAACATTTAAGAATCTACCAATGTTTTATGAACACCATACACTATAATAACAAACTAAAATGAAAATCCACATGATCATTTCACTAGATAACAGAAAAAATGCTGGACAAGATCTAACACCTTTCTGACAAGGTGAGCAAACTGAGAAAACTGAAAATATTAAGGAACTTTCTTAGTTAGATGAAGGATTTCTATGAAAAACCTATTAATAACATCATATATAATTGGGAAAGACTAGATTCATAAGGAAATGCAAAGGGCATAGAATAGATAACTTTAGAAAAGAAAGCTGAAAAAGCAGTGCCATTTGACTTTAATGTTATCATAAAGCTACAGATATCAAGACAGTGTGGTATTAATGTAAAGGTAGACAAATAGATCAATGGAACAGCACAGAGTCCAAAAGTAGATCCACACTATGGACAACCAATTTTCAACGGTGCAAAAACAATGCAGAAGAGAACAGATCATCTTTTCAACAAATGATGCTGAAACAACTGTATCTACATGTTCCCCAAATGGACTTTGATCCATATGTCATATCATCTTTAAGAATTAACTCAGAACAGATCACATACCTAAATGTAAACCTAAATCTAGTCAAGGCTATGGTTTTTCCTGTGGTCATGTATGGACGTGAGAGCTGGACTGGGAAGAAGGCTGAGCGCTGAAGAACGGATGCTTTTGAACTGTGGTGTTGGAGAAGACTCTTGAGAGTCCCTTGGACTGCAAGGAGATCCAACCAGTCCATTCTGAAGGAGATCAGCCCTGGGATTTCTTTGGAAAGAATGATGCTGAAGCTGAAACTCCAGTACTTTGGCCACTTCATGTGAAGAGTTGACTCATTGGAAAAGACCCTAATGCTGGGAGGGATTGGGGGCAGGAGGAGAAGGGGCCGACAGAGGATGAGATGGCTGGATGGCATCACTGACTCGATGGACGTGAGTCTGAGTGAACTCCGGGAGTTGGTGATGGACAGGGAGGCCTGGCGTGCTGCGATTCATGGGGTCACAGAGAGTCGGACACGACTGAGCGACTGAACTGAACTGAAACCTAAAACTATAAAACTTCTAGAAGGAAACCTAGGAGAAAATCTTGTGTTAGGCAAAAATTTCTTAGCTATAATAGTAAGTATACAATTCCAATAAATGAAAAAATAAACTGATAAATCATACTTCATTAAAAAAAAACACCTCCTGTTCTTTGAAAGATGCCCTTAAGAATGAAAACACAAGTCATAGATTGGAAGAAAATACTTAAAAATCATATATTCAAAAAAGGACTTACATTCAGAATATATAATGAACTCTCAAAACTCAGCAACAAGAAGACAAGCAAAATTAACACTCGGTGATAAATTTGAATAAACACTTCACCAAAGACGACATAAAGATGGCAAATAAACACGCTTTTCAAAAGATGCTCAACATCATTAGGCATTCAGGAAATGCAACATCGAGGAACAGTGAGGTGACATTATACACCTGTTCACAAGGCTAAATACTTAAAAACTGAACATAGTAAGGTTAGTGAGGTGTGAAAGAGCTGGAAGTGGGAATGTAAATAGAGCAACTATTTTAGAAAACAGTACAAAAGTCTCTCAAAATGTTAAACATCCTTAGCCTATATCAGACCATATTCCACTCCTAGGCATTTAGCCAAGAAATGAGGGCAGACATTCACACAAAGAATCGCACATGAGTATCCATAGCAGCTTGATTTGTAGTAGCAAAAACTAGGAACGATCCAAATATTCACCAAGAGGCAAATGGATAAACCAACTGTAGGATATCCATACAACATAATACTAAGCAATAAAAAGGAATGAGCTATTGATACACTCACCAATGTTGATGAATCTCAAAATAATAATGCTAGATAAAAGAGGTCAAACAAAAATATAAACTGTATGATTCTATTTCCATAAAACTCTCTAAAGTGCAAACTAATCTATAGTGACAGAAAGTTGATCAGTGGTTGCCTGAGGATTGAAGAGGGTGAGGGAAGGAGGAGAGGAAGAGATTACCAAGGGCACAGGAAACTTGTAGGGATGATGGCTATGTGCCTTATCTTATTTCTCATGATAGTTCCATGGACATATGAATATGTCAGAACTTATCAAGCTGTATACCTTACAGTGTACCCTTTATTATATGTCAATTACACCTCAACAGAATAGGTAAAAATGAACAAATAATAATAAATGCTAACTTGATCAAACCAGTGAAAGTAAACAGAATGTAAATTAGCAGAATACAATGAGCTTATCAATTGTCATTAAAAGTAAATAAACTGAATTAATTCATTAAGAGAGACAGTAAGACTGGCTTAAAAAGAAATTGGAATCTGTACTACACACAAAAAGCAGATGTAACCTACCATGTGTTAACTTCCCTCACCCAGAAGAATTAAAAGCTTAGTAAATTAACGATTTCTCTTAAATAGAGGAGTTAAAACTTAGGATACTTACTAACATTATTTTACATAAATCATGATCCAAGAGAGAGGGCAGTATTAATTTTTAAATTAACACTCTAAAGTCTAAATTAACAAGTTTTTCAGAAGAATGTTGTCCTTGTTGGAGGTTCTTGGAATAACACCACTTGTTAACTGATACACTGCAGTGGTCTTTAATCTTTTATTCCCCAGGTTTCCAAGTTGTTGCTTCTAAATAACTATACATATTGGAGAGTCTTTGAGGGGGCAAGTCATAGTCTGTGATTTAACCAATGAGTTAACAGCATTTTTCCATCTGGAAAAATACTGGAGGATACTAGTTTAACATATTATTCACTTCCTAATCATTGGTGGCCAACACCTGTGATGAATCTTGGGTTAGAAACATATCTCCTGATTCTCCTTTCTAATGGAAAAGGGATTTGGGGTCAGTGTAAGGACTGGCTCTGTATTTTGTTGCTTATTACTTGGTCCAGAGTTTCCATCGGGGCGAAGAGGAAGATAAGGATCATGTCCAATCTGTGATAGGCCTTGACTGGCCCTCTACAAAGGTCCAGAGCTCAGTAAACTACTCACAAACGGCTTTAACCAGTACTACCAATCAAGTGGATTGGAAGGAACACTGGTTGTATCAGAATCACCTGAAGTTTGTTAAAATGCAGATTCCTGGGCCCCTGCCCCAGAGTGGCTGACTCGGGACATCTGGGGAAGGGCTAAAAATGTGGATTTATACCAAGCTGCCAGATATGCTGCCGCTGCTAATTGGGAGACCACCGTCTGAGGATCGTTCTTTTTCTTTTTTTTGCCACGCAGCGTGTGGGATCCTAGGTCTCCAAAGAGGGATTGAATTCGTGCTCCCTGCATTGACAGCTCTGAGTCTTAAGCTCTGGACCACTAGAGAAGTCCCATGAGGAACACTGTTTCTCCCGTTTTCCCTTCTCAGCTTCAGCCTCCAGCATTTCTCTTGCCATCTTTTGAGGACAAGTGTGTGGTAGTGCGTGCCTTCCCCAGGTTCCCCTTGTAAGACTTGACCCCTCATTCCCTGACAGCGGGGAGTGTTAGGCATCTCTGATTGCACTAGCCTCAGAAAACTGGATGCTCAGAGATTTCCTGCGTGCCCCTGGATGTCAAGAACATTGCAAACGCACACAGATAATCCTCCAAGGTGGTGGTCTGGCACGTAACAGGGACGCCTTCGCTGCCCTCCTGGCTTCCGGCTGGTCACAAGGGTGAAGCAGCTGCCACCGCCAGGGGAGTCAGATGGGTGCCTGGTGTGCTCACCAGCCTGCAGGCAGACTCCCAAGGAATGTGCAGCGCTCCAGGTATGCACAACCACACAGGCAGGTGGGGTCAGAGGGCCGGGCTGGGGAGGGAACAGGGAAGGAACCTGGAGGGTTCCTACCCTGATGAGGGGTACTGTGATCTCCCAGCCCATTACCCGCAAGAGGCCAGCAAGCTCCATCCTGTACTCACAACCCATCAGACACATCAGGTCTAAGAAATGCAGGGCGTGGAACTATGGTTTAACTAAAGCTTTTTTTCATTCACTCATTCATTCAACCAACATTTATCTGAGCTTCTACTATAAGGGTTTTAGGTTAATCTTGATATCTAAAGGGGATTAAAACATAATCAATCCAAATTGTTTACAATATGGTATAGGAAGCTGGACAGGAAGGTGTCCCAGTGAAGCACCTTCAGAGGCAGTACAAGCCTTGGCTAAGAGCTCTAGAGCCAGAACAACTAGCTCCAAACCCTGTGCACCCTTGGGCAAGTCACTTAACCTCTCTGGGTCTCCACATCCTTACCCATAAAAATGAGACAGTACGTCATAGGTACATCTGGTGTAAGGTCTAAATGAGTTAATGGAGACTTCCCTGGAGATCCAGTGGCTAAACCTGTGTTCCCAACATGAGGGGCCTGGGTTTGTTTCCTGATTAGGGATCTATTAATAGATCCCACGCACTGCAACTAAGAGTTCACATACCACAGCTAAAGATCCTGCCTGCCATAACCAACACCCGGCACAGCCAAATAAGTAAAAATAAATATTTTTTTAATGAGCTAATACATCCAGTGTTAACAATGTAGCTGGTGCTGAATCCTGGTTGCTGCTGCTGCTAAGTCGCTTCAGTCATGTCTGACTCTGTGCGACCCCATAGACGGCAGCCCACCAGGCTCCCCCATCCCTGGGATTCTCTAGGCAAGAACACTGGAGTGGGTTGCCATTTCCTTCTCCAATGCATGAAAGTGAAAAGTGAAAGTGAAGTCACTCAGTTGTGTCCGACTCTTCACGACCCCATGGACTGCAGCCCACCAGGCTCCTCCGTCCATGGGATTTTCCAGGCAAGAGTACTGGAGTGGGGTGCCATTGCCTTCTCCAAATCCTGGTTGCCAACTATTGTCAATATTGGCACGACAAAGCGAAAGGTGCTGAGGACATGCAGGGAGAGGTCGGAGACCCAGACATAAGACTCAGCACCTCAGAGTGGCAGCTAGCCCTCTGTCACACGAGCACAGGGCACCGCAAGGCCCCTTCCAGCTAAGAGCGGCGGGCCAGAGGGCCAGCCAGTAGGCACACTGGACACAGAAATGTAATTTCTCCTGCCCTGGACGTAGAGGAGTTAGGGAAGAGTGGAGGTTCTCTACACTTCACTTGGATTCAGGGGACGTTTGACAACATCTCACTCACAGTCAAGGGCATCAGCTGAGACTAGCCGTGGTGGTTTCATGCTCGGGCAGGCCCCTCCTCCACCCAGGGCCCCCCGGAATCCGGGGGCTACATCCTCCGTCCCAGCCCCACCCCTTCAGTGTCCCCACTCCATCTCTGGGCCTGTTTTCCTGTTCTTTTTGCAACTGCCACTGAGAACCTGCTGCTGTGCACACACACCAGCTCTCCTGGCCAGAGGGCCTGCCAATGCCACAGCACTTGCCGGCTGGAAAGTCTGAGAGAGCCTCGGGCCAAGGCTTTTAGGAACACAGCCCTGTCCATGAAGACTCAGGTCAAGAAAGGATGACATGAGAGCCAGAGCTCACAGCAAGGCCAGTGGCTCCCTGGACAGTGACTCAGGGGCAAGCGCGTCAGGAGAGAACTGGCCAGCAGGCAGCCCTCTCTCAGCTGCCAATCTGGATGGCCCCGGCCATGTGGATCACCCTTGCTGGACTCAGCTGGACAGCGTAGCCTCCAGCTTGTGGTCTTCCGGTGCTCATGTGCCGTGAGGGTGACTGATCACAGAGAAGAGAGAAATCACTGAGCAAATTCAGAGTGTGCCCAGGGTCTGCCTTGTGCTGTGTTATTCTCTAAGCACTTCTTGCCTGCTCCCTTCTCCCCAACTCCAATTAAGAAAAAAGGGAGGGGCCAAGTGCTTGGAACATCCTGGATGCTAATTTCAATCTAAACCCTTGGGTAAGAGCCCTGGCCTGCAGCCCTCAGAAACTTCCAGCTCAGCCACCCTAGGCCTCCATGGCTATAAACACCCAAGCGTTTGATGAGGCAGCAACAGTTAAATTTAGCCCTGGCAAGCCTGGGGGTCTGGGTGCCCTGAGCAGCAGCGTGGACCCAAAGATCTCAGGTGAGACCCTCCAGCTGCAGACAACAGCCAGTGTGATGACAACAACAACACCTGGAGGGAAGGAGAGCCAGGGAAGGGAGATGGAGAGGGGTGAGGTTCACAGCCCAGAGGCACTGGTACTGCCAGGACCCAGGGGCCCAGTGCTGCCATCAGCAGATACCCAGAAGGTAGCATGAATGAGCAGAGCATAAAGATGGAAAGAAAAGGGAACGGCAAGAACTATGATGAACTGAAATTCAGATTTTTAAATACCATATCAGCCAAATAAAATCCTGTATCAGGCCTGCAGATGTCGAGCATGACACCCAGGCCCAGCTGCGTGGAGGAGGTGACCCCACGGGGATATTCCGCCATCAGCCATTCAGTCTTCATTTCTTCCGTCTCCGGGTAAAATGCAGACTGTAGGCTTTCAGATTTCTTAGCTAACACAGTTATCCTTACTGGTTTCTTTGTTTAAGATAGAAGGAAGGAAGAACAGAAAAAATAATCAGCATGAATGGGTAAATTATTTGATAAATTAACATTTATTAATATGTTTCGAATCAAATGTTACTTGTATGAGGTGGCAGTTGTTCAATGAAAGGAACACTTGGCTTGGAGTCAGACAGGCTTAAGTCTAAATCCTGGCTCTGCCACCCACTAGGAAGTTAATTAACTTCCCTAAGCTGCAGCTTCCTCCTTGGGAAAGTAGAAAAAATATGCCTACCCTGGATGTCTATGAAGATTCCATAAAACAAATCCAGGACACCCAAGTGCGACCTAAGATAATTCACACTCAGTAAATGTTGTATGAACTCTAACCATCTGCGAGCCAGGTTCTGCAGGACGGAGACTAAGGGCTGGAGGAGAGAAGGGCAGGGAAGAGCCCTTCAGACCAGCGCTCTCCCGAAGCCTGCGTCAGAGTCCAGTCCACCTCGGAGCCACATGGGGCCACACTGCCCCGCTGTGGCCACTGGCCGCACTACAGCTGCTCCTGACGTGCCTCATCTTTCCTCCGCCACTGGAGGACTAGCAAGCCTGTAGACTTACTTCGGAGAAGGCAATGTCACCCGACTCCAGTACTCTTGCCTGGAAAACCCCATGGATGGAGGAGCCTGGTAGGCTGCAGTCCATGGGGTCGCGAAGAGTCGGACACGACTGAGTGGCTTCACTTTGACTTTTCACTTTTATGCATTGGAGAAGGAAATGGCAACCCAATCCAGTGTTCTTGCCTGGAGAATCCCAGGAACGGTGGAGCCTGGTGGGCTGCCGTCTATGGGGTCGCACAGAGTCGGGCACAACTGAAGCGACTTAGCAGCAGCAGACCTATTTCACCCTTGTCTCTGCTCCCTGTGAGGCCTTCATGCTGTCTTACACGGGGCTGGTTGGCTGCTGAAGGTAATTATCTGAGACTGCAAGAGCCAGGCTTGTCCAATCTCCCAAGCAAGTTTGCCCAGACTGGGGGGAATTTGCTTAGCTTCCCTGATCCAGCACTAACCTCAGATTTCAAGACATCCTGGGGGAGACATTTAAATAGGGAGCAATGTGTACATTCCACCCTACTCCAATGGAATCAGAATCCCAGGGTGAATTGGAGAAGCCAGATAAAATGAAAAATACTCAAGGAATCTCTAACATAATCAGTTTTGAAAATGCATTGTTTCAACCTCCCACCATGCTGCACCCAGTCACCGCCCAAGTCTGTCTTGGCTGTATAAGTAACACAAGCAAGAAAAGACAGTGTTCCGTGCACTGAAGTTAGTATTCTTATGGAGCGGGAAAACCGAGGGGTGAGGAGCCAGTGAGATGGGGAGAGACAATAAGAGGCACAAGGAAGGACGCAGAAAGGCAGGGCAAGGGGAAGCAAAACTGGTGTGCGTGTATGTGCACGTACACATACACGTGCACAAAGATGGGGCAGAAAGGAGAAAGGAGGGAGATACAGGAAGGCAGATATCCATGACCATGACAACATTTTGTAAGGCAAGAGATAATTCAAAAAAACAAAACAAAAAAAAAAAACGGAGATAATTCAAGTCAAATCAATGAATAAATCTGAGATTAAGAAAAAAATGTTTTAATCTAGGCAAAGGGTTAATATATATGACATGCAAATGCTCTTACATATTGACAAGAAAATGAACAACAGAATAGAGTCAGAAAGAGAAAATCCAAATAGCCGAGTCATGAAAAGGTGTGGGAGTGCAAAAGTGGTCAGGAAAATGCAGATGGTTATTTTATATCCAAGTGGCTGGCAAAAATCAAAAAGCCACTTACTTATGGCTAGTTAGGATGCAGGAGAAGTGATTTCTCTAAATCTGCATGATAAAAATATCAACTGTCAAAGAACTTTGAAAAGCTATCTTACACCATCTAACAAAATTTACCTCTCATTATTTAGTCCACCTGTTCCATTGCTGGGACTAGATGCCCTAGAGATAAAATCCCCTGTACATAATGATGTTCAAGAACTCTCACTGCTACATGGCTCATGGTAACAAAAAGACTGGTAACAAAGCGGAAGTCCACAAACAGGGTACTGTTGAATAATGTTAATATATCCCACCAGCTTAATATGCCTTAAACATCAATCAAGGAGAATGAATAAAAGCCTTGCCACAGTTGGATTGCAGAGATTGAGTGTCGTTGGGTAAACTGCAGTAAGGCAAAATGTCTATAATATTGCTCCAGTTTTGTAAAGCATAAACACTGATAGAAACTGTTCTGTCTGTGTGTTCATGTGTGTGTGTTTACATGTGTGTAGAGAGTTGGCTTGTAGGCAGCACACACTGATAGAGCCACGGGTAGTTCAGCTGGTGTTTATTCTCATTGGGTGCTACTGTGCATATTTGTGCTACATATTTTGAACATCACTCATACATGTATGTGATCATATTATTGCATATAAGTACACAAGAAATACAGGACTTCCCAGTTGGCTCAGTGGTAAAGAAACTGCCTGCAATGCAGGAGATGCAGATTCAATCCCTGGGTTGCGAAGTTCCCCTGGAGTAGGAAATGGCAACCCACTCCAGTATTCTTGCTTGGAAAATCCCGTGGACAGAAGTGTCTGGTCGGCTACAGTCTGTGGGGTTGCAAAGAGTCAGACACAACTTAGTGACTGAGCATACATATAAGAAATATGGAGAAAATACAAATAGGAATATTATAAGGTGTTAACATGAAGTATGTGGGAAGGAAAACAGGGCTTTGGTGGGATGGGGGAAGAAGGGTAGCCAATCTAATAAAGATAAGGAAAATAAAGCAGTTTTAAAAAAGCGTGTAACATGATCATAGTTATGTTATCCACTCATGTAAAATTATATGCATATATGTCTTCATGTATACACACTTTCCTAATATATAATTGTTAAGAGTTTACACAATTTGATTATTTTTGCAATAATGTTGTTTAATAAACCAAATCCCAGAGAAGCTACACAGGCTTAAGAATCCTGCCAGAAGAGGGAACAAGAAGTGTGGAGCAGGCGTACCCATACAAGGCAGAAGCAAACCTCTGATGCAACGCGGCCAGCAAACTCTAGACCCCACCTGAATGCAGCAAGTAAAGGCATAAGGAGGCATCTGCTTACTTCAAACGCAAAAGCCGCAATGAGGAACACCAAGGATCAAGGAAGCACGTCATCACCAAAAACTCCAGTAACCCTCAGTTAGTGAGACTCAGACAAATGGTGCTGGGAAATCAGGACAGCTACAAGGAAAAAAAAGCAATTAGATCATTCTTTAACATGATACACAAAAATGAGCTCAAAGTGGACGAAAGACCTAAATGTGAGATCGGACACTATAGAACTCCTACAGAAAAACACAGGCATGATATTCTGGGACATAAATCAAAGGATATCTTTTTGATCTGTTCCTTAGAATAAAGGAAAATGTAAACAAAAATAAATAAATGGGACCCACTTAAACGCATTTGAACAGCAAAGGAAAAATTAAACAAAATGAAAAGACAACTGACAGACAGGGAGAAAATACTCCCAAATGATGAGACCAACAAGGGAGGAGTCTCGAAAGCTGACACGCAATTCACAGCGCTGAACAGCATGAAAACAAGCAGCCCCATCACAAAATGGCTTGAGATATAAGAAGATTCTTTCCCAAAGAAGACATACACATGGTCAAGAGGCATAGGAAAAGATGCTTAAGATCACTAATAATCAGACAAATGCAAATCAAAATTACAACGACACAGGACATCACAGCAATTTAAATGGCTGTCACCAAAAAATCAACAAAAAATAAATGCTGGGAAGGGTGTGGAGAGAAGAGAATCCTCCTACACTGCTGGTGAAAATTTAAACTGGTACAGCCACGATGGAGAACAGCATGGAGATTTCTGACAAAAAACTAAAAATAGACTGTCATATGACCACACATTTTCACTCTGCGGACATAACCATGAGGCAAAACAGTACACGCAAACTACTGTTCACTACAGAACTGCTTCCGAAAGTCAAGCCATGGAAACACTTATATAGCAAAAGATGAATGGAAAGATGTGGTACATATACACAAAACAAACTTACTCAGAAATAAAGATAAAGGAAAGAATGTCATTTGTACCAACATGCCAGGACATAGCAGAGATCACATTAAGGGAAGGAACTCAGACACAGAGAATGTGAAAACCAACTTGGTGTTCCGAATGGGGAAGCATCAGGGAGGGGAATCCATCAGGAGTTTGGAATGATCAGAGACTGAAGCCTTACTAACAATAGCCACGACATGGGAGCAACCGTGACATCCATTCAGAGAGTGGGCCAGGAAAATGTGGCACACGTATACTATTCACCCACTAAAAAGAAGGAAAATATGTCATTTGCAGCTAGAAGGAGAGACCCACAGATTGTCATACTGAGCAAAATAAGGGAGGTGGAAAAGCAATTATTTCCAATTGCATCTCTGTGGACCTGAATGAAGTTACTATTCTGACGACAGCACAAAATATGGAGCATCCAATCCAGTCCAGTACAAAAGAGACATTCATTTGGCACATAAACGGAAGGCCTACTGGATTCTGCCGAAGGCTCGATGACCTGGGCTGGGGTCCCATGCTTGCACCGCTAACAGCCTTGGGACTGAGGGGGTTGAGAAACTGCTGCCTGAAACGGAGCCCCCACCGGACCTGTCATGTTTCTCCCCTCCGGATGAAGCCACAGTCTCCAGATGGGGGTCTGCCCTCCAGAGCTAAAGCAAGTCTAGTACACCCAAGGATGGCGGACTCTGGCCAGAGGAGCTCTGAAAATGTAAGGCGTCTCTACCTCTCCCAGGGTGAGGTTTCCACTTCCAGCCTCCTTCCTAAAAACTTGCCCCACTTCTGGAAGACAGCACCGAAGCCAGGCAAAATTCCAGGGCTTGGGACTGGTGGGAAGTGGGGCAGGGGAGGGTGAAGGGTAAGGGGGGGAGAAGACATTCACTCAGGCCCCAGGTGCCTCTTGAGCACACATGGGAGTGACCCAGTGCTGCCACCGTGTGGCCATTTCTGGTAACAACAACTTGAAAACCCCTGCCTCTGGGAGAAGGCAATGGCAACCCACTCGTGTTCTTGCCTGGAGAATCCCAGGGACGGGGGAGCCTGGTGGGCTGCCGTCTATGGGGTTGCACAGAGTTGGACACAACTGATGCGACTTAGCAGCAGCAGCTGGTAACTTCAAACTCACAAGGACTGTGGAGCTAGAAATGACTCCAGCCCTCAAAGATTGGCCTGAGGTGGGCCATCAAATCACAATTCAAAACAGGGCAGGCTTTCCAGAAGCAAATCTCAAAGGGTAAATTTAACAAACAGCTGCTAACAATGAAACCAAGAGAGGACCTGGATAAAAGGGAATACTCCTGTGCCTCTGCTGGGAGAAATGAATAGGTAAGAGCCACATGGGAGAACAGCATAGTGGGTCCATCTAATCCTAAAGACAGAGAGAGCTTCTGACCCCACAATCCCCAGTTAGGCTCATGTACAGCGGCTTATCAAGGGAGAAAAGTCTAATTGAGAAAGACAGGCACTGCAAAGTTCACTGCAGCCCTGCTCACAATAGCCATGACAAGGAAGCAACCATAATGTGCATCAACACTGGATGGACCAGGAACATGGGGGACACATATAGGATGGAATGCTACTCAGCCATCAAAAAGAATGAACATATGCCATTTGCAGCCACATAGATGGACCCAGAGACTGACATATCAAGGGAAATAAGGCAGATGGGAAAAAAGGTATCTGATGACATGCCTTATATCTGGCATCCACAAAGAAATCATACAAATGAACATATTTACAAAACCGAGACAGACTCACACACATACAGAATGAACTTATGATTGCCATGGGGGAATAATGGGGGGTTGGGGGAGGCAGGATCCTTAGGGAGCTGGCATCAACTGTACACATGGCTCTATTCAAAATAAATGACCAGCAGTCATACCGTGGAGCACACTGAATTGTCTGCCATCATGTGGCAGCATGGGGGGAGGGCCGTTTTGGGGAGAAGGGATTCACATATATGAAAGGCTCAGAACCTTGTGATCCACACGGAAAGAACCCCACAATGTCAACTGGCTATTTTCCAAAACAAAAATTGGAAACAACACCCAACAACTTATTATCACCTTCGAGCCCACAGGATGGGACCATCAACACGTGGGAAAACCAGGAACCCTGCAGAGGGCCTGGGGAAAGGGAACGCTCTTCTGCCTCCCCTGGGAATGCCAGTCAGTTAACACCCACACTAGAGAGCAGCAGAGAGGTGCCTGAGAAACCTCAAGAAAGCGATGGCCTAAGGTGTGGAGCACACATCCTTGGGCCTGTTGCCAGAGGAAACTATACTTGAAAAAGATACATGCACCCCAGCCTTCATGGCAGCACTGCTTCCAAGAGCCAAACCACGGAAGCAACCAACAGGGAAATCGACACAGGCCTGGACAACACGATGTGGTGCATACATACGAGGAAAAGGCACAAGCCATCCAAACAAAAGGAAAGAATGCCACCGGCAGCGACAAAGAAGGACCTAGGGAGGAGGCCAGGAAGCCAAGCCAGTCAGCCAGGGAAGACCGATAGCATACGGTGTCACTTCCAGGAGGAAGCTCAACATTCATTCCAATCGACTCACTGAGAAGAGAGACACCGGCTCACACTGGAAACCCACTGGGAGTTCCAACTGGAGAAACCTCTGAGGGGAATCCATCAGGAGTCTGAATAGGCACTCACATATGGATATAAAAACAGGCCTCCACGAGGACCTACAGGAGAGGACGGGGAACCCTGCCCATCACCCTGTACGGCCCAGACAGATGGGCAAAGCGCCAGAAATGACTACACATACATCTCTGTGGACCTGAATCAAGTTGCTGTTCCCATAACCACACACATCATGGAGAATCCACTCTAGTCCAGTTAAAAAAGAAACATTGATTTTAGCCAGGGGCCAGTGTGAGGAACTCCGCCCATGGCAAAGGTCATGAGGAAGGAGGCGTGGCATATGCAAAGGCATGATCAAGCCTCAGGAAACCCTCTGTTCCCGAGCATCTACCCCCAAAACCAGTCTGTTTTATGCTCTCACCTACACCTCTGACTTTACGGGGGGCTCTCCCCCATAACCGTTTCTCTCGGAGAAGGAGTAAACGTGCAGCTCCAAGGCAATAAAAATGCCCGGGCGTGACAAGTGTTTCAGCTTACGGACTTCTCTGAAGGTTATCTAGCCCGCCTGTATAGGTTCCTCCAGCCACATGTGATGGTTTACAGCCTCCCAATCTGAGAGGCATTAGACTGAGATGTTTTAGACTTACTAAAGGCAAATTCTCTTGGGGAGTTGGAAATTATTAGTATAGTGGGTTGGTTAGGAATTATATTGTGAAGGGTTTTTCATTTGTTGTGTCAATAATTGCTGCTAATTCCCTGCCCTGGGTGGGACAAGGGTGTCTCAGGTCAAACCTCTTTGCTGACAGACTAGCTTGTGTGACAGGATTATCCATACTCCTGCCATGATTGTTTACTACCTCTCAACCATAAACAGCATAGAGAGTTTTGGAGTATTCTGAGAGTCTTAATTAGCATAGGGCTTTTCTCATTGTTGAGTCAATGATTGCCGCCAGGCCTCCATATCCTTAGGCATCTGGGAATATATTAATCAATGTATCTGGAATATAGAAAAGGAAATATAGTAGTTTTTGATGTTAGCAATACTAGACTTTTTGAGTTAATGAATTTTCTCTTTTGTAATAGATCACTGTACTTTGTTATAAATCACTGTGTCCTTGCTATGTAAAGATGTAATTTTATCACTATCTTAAGACTAAATAGATCTTAAGGGGAACATTGGTGAAAGGATTTTCATTTGTTGGGCTGATGTTTGCTGCTAAATCTCCATATTCCCTGCCCTTATAATGAATATAACTAACATATAAGAGAAATAAGTATTAACTTTTAAGATTAATCATGTTAACCTTGGGTTAAATTTCTTTCTTGATTGTAACTCACTACACCCTCACCCTATAGGAATGCAACTTTATTTGGAGGGTGGTGCCTGGTTTAAGAAAAAACACCCTTGGAAAAAATAAGTTTTTTGGTTATCAGAATGAAAGGATCATAAAATGTCAGCAGGTCTCATGGCCAGAAGATGATGTAAAATCCCTGACCTTTTTATGTGAAGCACCTGATTTTGATAAAGGTCAGGACTGCTGACCCCCGCGTGACTCTGTATTCATCCCTATGTGTAACAAAAGGTATATAAGCAAACCCCAAAATAAAGAAATCGGATCAGTTTCCAGAAAGACTGATTCCCCCATGTCGTTTCTTCCTTGCTCCCCGTTTTTCTGGCTGAATTCCCATCTGGAGCATGGATGCTATTCCACGTAAACCAAGACGCCGACTCCGTCTCCACCTTGGAATCACCCTGGATCCACCGGGGCTGGACCCCGGCAGATTTTGCACATAAAATGAAAAGCCTACTGGATTCAGCTGAGGCCTCAGTGACCTAGGATGGGATCCCGTGCCTGCACTCCTAGTGGGGTCGAGACCCAAGGCCGCACCGGTCCAAGGGCTAGGGAGCTGAGAAGCTTGTGCTTGAAACTGAGGCCCCCATTGGACCTGTCATGTTTGTCCCCTTGGGATGAAACCACAATCTCCAGATGGGGCCCCGCCCTCCAGGGCTAAATCAAGTCTTCACACTATACTTCAAAATGACACAGGCACCCCCACCTTCACGGCAGCACTAATTCCAGGAGACAAAACATGGAAGCCACCAACAGGGTTCCTGACGCAGGCCTGGACAACATGATGTGGTACGTACGTACAAGGGGAAGGCACAGCCATCCAGAAAGCAGGAAAGAATGTCATCTGCAATGACAAAGGAGGGCCTCGGGAGGATGCCAGGCAAACACACACCAGAAGCTAAAGCAAGCCTCGTGCATCCAAACGACGGCCGGCCCTGTGGTGGAAGAGCTCTGAAAAGTCAGGGGGTCTCCACCTCTCTCGGGGGCAGGGTTCCCGACTCCAGCCTCCTTCCTAAAGACTCGTCCCACTGCAGGAAGATAACACCCTGAACCGGACAATATTCCAGGGCTTGGGACTGGAGGGAAGTGGGGCAGGAGAGGGTGAAGGGTAAGCAGGGGAGAAGACATTCACGGAGGACCAGGTGCCCCTTGAGCACAAATGGGAATGACCCAGTGCTGCCACCGTGTGGCCATTTCTGGTAACAACAACCTGAAAACGCCCGCCTCTGGGAACTTCAAATTCTCAAGGCCTGTGAGGCAGGAAGACTCCAGCTCTTGTTAAAGATCGGCCTCAGGTGGGTCATCCAATAACAATTTGAAACAGCACCGGTTTTCCAGAAGCCAGTCACAAAGGTAAATTTGACACACCCCATACATGAAAACTAAAAACTTCATCACATAAAATGGTCTTCTCCAGGGCTCATCATTTGAAAACTGCAAATCAAAGTGGCAAAGAGGTATCACCTAAAAGCCCACATAACTGGCAATAATCAAAACGGCTGCAAACAATGAAGGCAAGAGAGGACCTGGAAAAAAACGGAACCCTCCTGTGCCTCTGCAGTAAGTAGCTAACAGCCACAGCAGAGAAACCATAGAGGGTCCTTCCAATCCTAAACACAGAGACAGCTTCTAATGCGCAATCCCCCAACTGGGCTCATATATGGAGGCTCATCAAGGGAGAAAAGTCTATTTGAAAAAGGCACAGGAGCCAGAAAGTTCACTGCAGTCCTACTTACAACAGCCACAGCATGGAAGCAACCATAATGTCCATCGACACACGAATGGGCCAGGAACGTGTGGGACACACATACGAGGGAAAGCTACTCAGCCGTCAGAAAGGATGGAAATGTCCCACTTGCAGACACATGAATGGACCCAGAGACTGACACACCGAGGAAACTAAGAAAAGGGAAGAAGCAATATATCCGATGACATCCCTTACATGTGGCACCCAAAAGGAAATCATACAAGTGAACATATTTACAAAATCCAGACAGACTCCCAGATATCCAGAATGAACTTAAGGTTGTCACAGGGGGAAAAGGCGGTGGTCAGAGTGGGGGCCAGATCATTAGGGAGGTAGCTCAATGTGTACACTCAGCTCTATTTAAAATAAATGGCCAAAAACGTCTTACTCTGAAGCACAGAGAACTCTGCTTGACATCATGTGGCAGCCCGGATGGGAGGGCAGTTTTGCGAAAAGGCGTGCACATATACGGACAACTGAGAACCTCTGCCGTTTACCTGGAATGACCACGTCACTGTCAAACGGCTCTTCTCCAATACAAAATAAAAATTGGAAACAACACCCAACAACTCGGTATCACGTTTGAACACACAGGATGGACACCATCCACATGTGGGCAAACCAGGAACCCTGAAGAGGGCTGGGAAAAGGGAAGCCTCTTCTGCCTTCACTGGGAATGTCAGTTAGTTAACGACCACTGTAAGGAACAGCAGAATGGGGTCCAAGAAACCTCAAGACAGCAATGGCCTAATATCTGGAGCACACATCCTTGGGCCTGTTGCCAAGGAAACTACACTTAGAAAAGACATGTGCATACCAACCTTCACGGCAGCACTAGTTCCAAGAGCCAAACCACAGAAGCAGCCAACAGGAAATCGACACAGGCCTGGACAACACGATGTGGTACAAACATATGAGGGAAAGGCACAAGCCATCCGAAAAGGAGGAAAGAATGCCACCGGCAGCGACAAAGAAGGACCTAGCGAGCACCCCAGGAAACCACGCCGGTCAGCCAGAGGAAGACCAGTATCACACGGTGTCACTTCCAGGAGGAAGCTCAACATTCAGTCACATCAACTCACTGAGAAGAGAGACACCGGCTCACACTGAAAACCCAGTGGGATTTCTGACA